>NC_092236.1:34709139-34729139 GCF_036320965.1 Panulirus ornatus
GCCATTTCCATTTACAACACTGAACACCCCATGTAAGCCCATTATTCACTAAACTGCCACATAACTCACCTTTGCATTCAAATCACCCATCACTTTAACCCCGTCTCGTACATCAATCCTGCTATCACACTCACTCAGCTGCTCCCAAAACACTTTCCTCTCATGATATTTTTTCTCATGCCCAGGTGCATAGTCACCAATAAACACCCATCTCTCTCCATCCACTTTCAGTTTTACCCATATCAATGTGGAGTTTATTTTTCTACACTCTATCAAACCCTTTCTTTACTCCCAAAACATTCCAAAACCACTTTTTCCCTTTACCTTTGAGCTTCGTTTCACTCAGAGCCAAAACATCTTGGCTCATTTCCTCAAGGAAACTACCTATCTCTACTTTTTCCTCATATTGGTACATCCATAAACATTTAGACACCTCAATCTGACCCTTCGAGGAGGATGAGCACTCGCCATATGACTCCTTCTGTTTCACCGTATAGAAAGTTGAAATACAAGGAGGTAGCGCAAGGAAACAGACGAAGAATGGCCCATCCCACCCACATATACATGCATATATATAAACTCCCTTATACCCACATATACATACCTATTCTAACGTGTATATACATATACATGCAGAGACATATACTTATATACATTTGTGCATATCCATACTTAGTGCCTACATCCATTCCCTTCGTCACCCCGGTACGCACGAAATAATATTCTCCCCCCCCCCCATTTTCAGCAAAGCAGCACCAGGAGCAGAGAAAAAAAAGGCCACATTCGCTCACACTCAGCTTGTAGCTGTCATGTGTAATGCACCGAAACCACAGCTCTCTTTCCACATCCAGGCGCCACAGACCTTCCCATGGTTTACCCTGGACGCTTCATATGTCCTAGTTCAATCCAATGACAGCATGATGACCCCGGTATACCACGTCGTTCCATTACACTCTATTCCTTGCACGCCTTTTACCTTCCTGTATGTTCATGTCCCGATCGCTCAAAATCTTATTCACTCCATCCTTCCATCTTCAGTTTGGTCTCCTACTTCTGCTTCCCTCCACCTCTGACATACATATCCTCTTTGTCAATTTTTCCTCACTTATTCTTTCCATATGTCCAAACCACTTCAACACACCTTTCTGTGCTTTCTCAAACACGCTCTTTATATTACCACACATCTCCCTTGCCCTTTCATTACATACTTTATCAAGCCACCTCACACCACATATTGTCCTCAAACATTTCATTTCCAACACATCCACCATCCGCACATCACTATCTATAGCCCATGCCTCGCAATCACATTACATTGTTGGAACCACCATTCTTTAAAACATACACATTTTTGCTCTCCGAGATAACGTTCTCGCCTTCCACACATTCTTTAACGCTCCCTGAACCTTCACCCCCTGCCCCACTCTGTGACTCACTTCCGCTTCCATGGTTCCGTCCACTGCTAAATCTACTCCCAGATATCTAAAACTCTTTACTTCCTCCAGTTTTTATCTATTCAAACTTACATCCCAATCATCTTGTCCCTCACCCCGATTGAACCTAATACTCTTGATCTTATCTACGTTTACTCTCAACTTTCATCTCTCACACACTTTACCAAACTCAGTCACCAGCTTCTGCAGTTTCTCATCCAAATCAGCCACCAGCGTTACATCGTCAGCAAACAACAACTGACTCACATCCTAAACCCTCTCATCCACGACAGACTCCATACTTGCCCCTCTCTCCAAAACTCTTGCATTCACCTCCCTAATCACCCCATCCATAAACGCATTAGATAACCATGGAGACATCACGCAACCCTGCCGAAACCGACATTCACTGGAAGCCAATCACTTTCCGCTCTTCCTACTCGTACACGTGCCTTACATCCTTGATAAAAATTTTTCAATGCTTCTGATAACTTACCTCCTACACCATATACTCTCTAAACCTTCAACAAAGCATTTCTATCAACCCTATCATATACCTTCTCTAGATCCATAAATGCTGCATACAAATCCATCTGCTTTTCCAAGTATTTCTTACATACATTCTTAAAAACAAACACCCGATCTACACATCATCTACCACCTTTGAAACCACGCTCCTTTTCCCCAGTCTGATGCTCTGTACATGCCTTTACCCTCGTGGTCAATACTCTCCCATATAATTTCCTGGAATACTTAACAAAATTATACCTTAGTAATTTGAACACTTATCTTTATCCCCTTTGCCTTTGAACAATGGCACTACGCATGCATTCCGCCAATCCTCAGGCACTTCACTATGATCCATGCATACACTGAATATCCTTACCAACCATTCAACACCAAGATCTGATTCTAATACTAGGGTCGAGATCAGTGGTTGGTAGGGACACCTGGGTCATTTTTTAAGAATTCAACTGGCAGAACAGAATATACGTGTGACAAAGCAGTGGCGGACTGGATTGTTGGGGCCAACTCAGATGTCCTATGATACATTTGTATTTCAGTGTTTGCGCTCAAGGGACGTCATTTGTCAGAATAATTGCAATCTGGGAGTACTCATTTGACACAAAATCCTGTTCGAGACTTATCTCTGGCAAGTCCAGGACCTGTCTATTAGTTTAATTTTCAGGTTTTTTTCTTCACTACTCTTTTCTTATTTTCAAACAATAATTAACATATCGGCATTTAATACCTTCATATTACAGTACAGAGGCATTTGCTCTAGCTGCCGCGACAATCATGGCGCAGGCAGTAAAAGATATGAAGGACCACACCTTCCATTATTCTTATGGTAATTATTGGGTTATGAAGAATATTTAACAGAAACATGATTTAGTTTGATTGATGTTGTAACGTGGCCACACGCTGTACTCGCTCCTTAGATACCTTATAAAGCAAATATGATTAAAGAATCTAAATTTGAACCATATTTCCTTACGTTTAAGATGCATTCTTCTCACCAACGTTATGATAACTTTTCATGAAGATATGTAGATAAATGATCATTTCTGTGGTATGTAGAGTCACTACTCGCTATCATCGTTTATTACAACTTTCTCTTCCACTGCTCATCTTGGCTACCACTTTATATCATCACTCGTCTAACTAGAGTTACGCACGTTCATGGTTTACATGGAGCTCATACTCATAGTGTGCCTCCCCTCTATCCCTATTTCTCCCATAGGCATGGATCTGCCCGGATCCAGGGTCGTGCTCGCGCTACAGTTACAGAGATCAACGACATATGACCACCGGCGGGAGAGGAAACTGGTGTGTAATCCTGGACAAACAATAAGCGCAAATCTGCTGTCCTGCACCCCAGGCCAGGCCACTTCTGTGCCATGTCTCTCTCTCTCTCTCTCTCTCTCTCTCTCTCTCTCTCTCTCTCTCTCTCTCTCTCTCTCTCTCTCTCTCTCTCTCTCTCTCTCTCATATTCATCAGCAGAAAAATATACTATCATGTGGCAAAAATAAATCTGCTTTCAGACTATTGTTTTTATTTTCCTGACAGCGAGACAGTGTGCACAGAAATTTCCCATGAGATGTTCTCGTGTTGGAAAAACTAGGACTAGGGGGGACGAGCACCGTAAACTTGATAGCGCAGTGAAAATCTAGGGTGTGGAATCGAGGCATTATCTGCTTTCAGTAATCAATGGAAGTTATAAAACCCATTTGGAGACAAAACTTTTGTCAGTTCTCAACGTCGTTATATATGAACAATTGCCTTAGCTTAGAGTAGCGTAATTATCTATCTATAAATTTCGATTTACATCGGAAAATCTACACCAAACTTGTTCTCAGTCTCCACAAATGCTTGTATAAACTTACATTTGGACAGAAATTTACCGAAGGGGCAGCCGCAACTTTGTCAAACTTTACGCCCCTGGAAACTAATTTCATTCTATCTGTCTTTATAAATCTCCTTTCAACTTTCCCATCGTTTTCAGGGTTCCGTAATTCAATCACTCCGAAATGAAAATACTCCGCATCAAAATAACTTTCAGTCTATCACAAGAACCCTATATTGCTAAGTCTGCCTCGAAAAAAAGAAAACTAGAGATCTAATTTAGAAGACGACGGTCTTTCGCTTCCACAAAGCTGCCCTGGTTATACAAAGGACTGATTTCGTCTTACAGGACGTCCTGCAGTCACATTCTTGGAGGTTCTAATTCTACCTTTCTTCCTGACGGAGGCGAGTCTCAAACACTGCAACTCTTCTACTCTCTCCTCACATATCCTGTCATTAAGCTCTATAGATAGAGGCTTATAAGGTTAAGAAGGGAATTTTTCACTTTACCAGAACATGCATTTCCATGACAATAAACTATATTTTCTCTTTTGCCCAGGATGTCTTGTAGTTATGAGTGATTATGCAAATTGAATTCGTTTCCAGTAAAGTCGTCAGACTACACCTACAAATTCCTTTACGTAATTTTGATTTACTGATTTTGGCTCTACGTAAATAACACATTTAGAAACGTCTTTGTATAACATACAAAGGGTTTGACTTCTACATTACAAGAACTCGGATCGTTCGGTATATCTCAAAGCCTGCTTGAAAATACGGCGATAAAACAGTGTTTAGATAACATAAAATTCGGTGCTAGACGGCGTTACGTATTCTAAACTTGCTTCATGTTTTCCTGCCGCCAGATGGAATTGTTCATCAATATCATTGCCATGTAATTTGCTATATATCTAGTTTCCTTCTAAACACGGCAGTAGGTGTTAAGAGTTGCAACAATATCCAATAATTGAGGATATTCGATAATTGAAACTCTGACGATGAGACATAAGATTCCTGTCGCTGAAGTAGGACCTCTACCACTTAGCCTTGATACGCTGGCTCTTCATTAGTCTTCAGTGAGTGTTACTACGGCCACGATATGCAGTATCTGCCCTATCGATTTTCTTTGTTAAATATTTACTCAGGCGCTCTATATGCATTAACAAACATGAATAACTTAACACCTGGTTAGTGTCAATACCGAAACTTCTTAACCTGGAATGTATCCTAACATAACATGGACATTCACGGGAAAACATCAGTTTTTCTTTACTTAATTTACCTTCATAAACCACTTTCGTGGAATGCATCCATTACGATAACAGAAGGAAGCGTAGAATTGATATGTAAACCAGAAGGATCATGAATATCTCGTATCCATGAAGCCTGTTCGTAGGTATCCACTACCCCCGTGGTATATCGGTTAGTGTTCGTGACCGTAACGCATTCAAGGGTCGTCCAGGGTCGAGCGCATAGGTTCGTATCCTGGCTACGGCATTTGGTCAACCCATCTGTTCATCAACCCGTTGAGGTTGATTAGTAAATGGGTACTTGAGTTTGGAAAACCCTATGAAGGAGAAAGTTGAGATTAGATGTGAATAAGAGCAATACTGATAGCTTCAGTAGGGTTGAGGGACAAGTCAATTGGAATGTGATACGTTCTGCCTCCATCCTTTAAATTAAAGGGTGTATAATTAACCCATAGGCCAATTAAAGCAGATAACTCTGAAATAACAGCTTTTGTTAACAGAGACATTTGGGCTAGACACATATTCCCTTCCCATCTGGCTAACATCCGACAGCTGACGGCCGTAATTATATACCTACTTTTTCCTTCTTTTCAGGTTGTTCCAATACCAAACACAGATAAAAATCTATAGAAATACATTTCTAATAGCAAAACTAAACATGGCTCTCTCTTAACATACAAATACAATTTACATTACTGGCCTCTGTTAAATAACATAAGGGTCTAAAGTAATTGAGATGTGTACAGATTACATCATACATTTACCAACAGCTTTGTATCACATCCAGAACTGGTAAAAGAGGGCTTCCCTTATTTACCGTTTTATTGGCTTAGCTTAGCTCTTTAGTTTGTGAAGCATTCCCCCATTTCCTCCCCTAAATTTTATTTGTGTTTATTTTTTGTTTACTCTTCCCATTTTGTGTTTACAGGCAAGTGAGTCTTGATCGGTGTTGCTGGTGTTGCTGGACCACTGGTACATTTCACGAAAGCTGATTGGACAGAATTGTGCGACCAATCGAGAGGTGATAGCAGGAGAATTCAACCAGCTTGGTACGTCCGGCCGGGCCTACTTTGGGGCGCTTTTCTGTCTGATCAGCTGCCTCATATATTTTTTTTTAGAGATGTAAGGTGTTACAAGTACCTTTTGTGTGGGGTGGTACGCTACCCCAAAATCTGGGGCCTAGCCCCACTGGTATGGACTTTAGTAAGCCAACCACTACTCCCGTAGGGGGTAGGGGTGGTGACCGACCCACGCTGGATATTGTCAAAAATGCATAATTTGTTATGTTACATGCGACCGGTTCAACAACTCTAGCTTCCCTCAACTCCTTCCTCATCAAGAAAGTGATTGACGGCAAGGCTGGTGCTGTTGAGATGGCAAGGAAGCTGGCTAGTGGTGACCCTCTTGTTAAAATTAAGTCATCAAATCAAGTGGCAGACTTACTAAAGCTGAGAAAATTTCATTTTAACGATGTTGTGGCTTCCATTCCAGTGACCATGAACTCATGCAGAGGAGTAATCTTCTATCTTGATGTCATGGGCATGAGTGAGGACGACATAGTAAATGAATTTGCAGACGAGGAAGTGATTCTGCTAGATCTATTACAAAACTTATTAATGGCGAGCGACGTACAACCCACCTGATCACTCTAACTTTCGGAAAATCAGAATTGCCAAATAACATTGCCGTAGGTCATGTTAAGGTAGCTGTGAAACCTTACGTACCAAGTCCCTTGCGATGCTTTAAATGCCAAAGGTTTGGTCATGGTGAAAAGTCCTGTACTCTTTCATCTCGATGTGGTAAGTGTGCCAGCGAGGACAATGTTGCTGACAATTGTACAGCCAAGGTAGTACTTTGCGTTAACTGTGGTGGCAACCACCCAAGCTCGTACCGAGAATGTTTTCCGTGCAAATTTGAGAAGGAAACCTGCGCAGTTAAGGCAAAGGAGAACATTTCATATGTTTAGGTTATGAAGAGGATGAAGGAGACTCACAAGACTTCCAAGCCCAATGATTCCTATGCTACGGCATTGAAAATGTAAGCCGGTCATGGTCACAATTGCCACGCGGACTATGCGAACTACTGAACCACGCACCAACACTCTAGACGAACCTTTAACGAAGCAGACCGACACTGACACTGACTCTGACGACAATACTGACAAAGATTCATACTCAAAAGCCACCTGCTCTGTTAGACCGAAGAACATAAAAAAGGACAAGACAAATTTGGTTAAACTTTCAAAAGAAATTATGTCGCACGTCATCGTTCCTGTGGCTCCAGTGAGGAGGTCTTCCTCGACGAAGTCTTCCTCGGTGGAATCGATGGACGACAATACCGTCCTCACTATCAGGAGCCGATTCCGTTCCACCTTGGACTCGCTCAAGTTCAAAAAAACGGCGCCCAAAGCTGGCTGGCTAAAGAAATCTTAAACCAATGCGTTCAATATCATTCGGTGGAATTGTAGAGGTCTTAGGAATAAACAAGCACAACTATCGCTGTTGCTTGCTTTATATAGGTAATCCGTTATTTGTTTACAAGAGACTAATCTGAACAGCACAGTAGAAGATTGTGCTGTTTTAGATAACTATCACCCGTATAGAGATCATCGGGTAGCCATTTATGTACACCAAAGCTTACCACATACAGGAGAGACTTTAAATTCTACTCTAGAAGCTGTCGCATGTAGAGTGAAATTTAATAGCCTGGCCATTTGTTCAATTTACAGTCCCGGTTCCAGTGCACTTGATGATGATGAGTTCACTTTGCTCTTTAGTCAATTACCTCACACAAAACTAATTCTTGGAGACTTCAACGCTCATTATCATCAGTGGGGAAGTATACGGGTAGACTCGCGCGGGAAGCAAATGGTAAATCATATCATCAATTCTAATCTCGCTCTTCTGAACGATGGTAATGGAACTCGTGTAGATGATCGGACAGGAAACATCTCAGCCATCGACCTATCTTTGTCATCCCAGATATACTAGATGACATCACCTGGGGTACTTATGACGACTCCTTGGGAAGTGACCACTTCCCAATCTGTCTTTCTTATACATGCGACAACAGTACCAGACCGTCTCCGATTAGATTCAATCATAAGAAAGCAGACTGGGGGTCATTCTCACGACAAGCTGTCCTAGATATATCTGGATATGACATTGACACAAAGGCCAATAATGTAACCAATACCATCCTCAGGTCTGCTGAGGCCTCTATTCCTAACATCCCTACAATATCCACAAAGCAGAGTTCGTTGGTGGACACCAGATTGCCGAAATGCACTGCGTGAGCGCAATAGGAGATATAGGATTTTCGACAAAGAGCCTCAGATAACAATTTCATTGCTTATAAACAAGCGAGGGTTTAGGCAAGAAGAACAATAAGACTAACCAAAAGAGACTCCTGGCGTGGCTATGTTTCAGCTGTAAATAAAGAAACATCCAGCAGTCAGGTCTGGTCCACATTAAAGAAAATGACCAGAAAATATAAACAACAATCCATCCATCAACTCATCACGCAAGACGGCACCATAGACGACCCAGTTGACAGCCAGCGCTATCGCCAGGGGATTCTTAGACATAAGTAGCTCGGCCAATTAGGATCGACGATTTTTACCGCACAAACGTCAGGCCGAGCAAACAGTGATTGACTTTGCTACAAATGAAACTATGCCATACAATAATGCATTCACTCTTAAAGAATTACTTCTTGCCCTGAAATCCTGTACAGCTTCCAGCCCAGAACCTAGCGGGATAGCCTACGAGATGATTCAGCATCTTAGTCAGGCCAACATGACTTAGCTGTTAGCATTGTACAATGAGATTTGGACGTCTCGAGCGTTTCTGAACTCATGTCACTTTGCGCACGTCAGCCCCATCCCAAAAGCTTCTGGACGCCTTACGAATATCAGTTCGTTTCGACCTATTGCATTGACGAGCTGCATTTGCAAGGTCATGGAAAGAATGGTTAATAAAAGGCTTTTTTTATTAGAATCGCAAAATTTATTAAATGATCAACAGTGTGCATTTCGTAATCACAGAAGCGCAATGGATCATTTAATAATTTTAGAACATAACATTTTAATTGCCTTTATAGAGAAAGATTTTTAACTGCAGTTTTTTTAGATTTGGAAAATTCCTTTGACATGACATGGCAAAACGGAATCTTAAGCAAACTTTATGCTATTGGTTTAAGAGGTTCTTTACCTGTTTCTATAAAAAATTTCTTACGTGAGAGAACATTCCCTGTCAAGCTTACTGCATCAAACGTAATCTCGGACATATTTGTCCAAGAAAACGTGGTGCCGCAAGGCAGCGTTTTGGGCCCAAACAATATTTAACATTATGATTAATGATATTCTCTCTCCAGCTTCCGTCCCTGGAAACCTTAAATATTCAGTTTATGCTGATGATTGTGCATTATGGCACTCTTCGCCTAATGTACAATTTTCGGCAGAGCGGTTTAAGTAGGCAGTAGGGGTTTAAGTTTTCGCCAGCTAAAAGTGTCGCGGTTGTTTTTACCCGTAAAAATAAAATCCCAAATTTGCAGCTAAAATTAGACAACAACCCGATTCCCTTTTTGTAATAATGTAAGATTCCTTGGGTTACATTTTGACCAAAGATTGAACTGGAAAAAACATATAGATTATTTGATTACAAGTAGTAATAAACAGTTGAATATTCTTAAGTATCTATCGGGTTCATTTTAGGGAGCCGACATGAAATTTTTATTAATGTTGTACAAGGCCCTTATTAGAAGTATACTGGACTATGGCTCTCAGGTGTATGCTTCGGCGAGCGACTGTACCCTGAGAAGATTGGGTGTGCTACAGAATAAATGCCTGCGAATGTCTTGGAGCTCTGTCATATACCAGGGTTCAGGTAAATGTACCTCCTCTCCGGCTGCGTCGAGACGAATTAACGTTAAAGTGTGGTATTCTGATGACCAGGAGAAGAAATATTACTGCCTGTCCCCTGGCATAACAATACGAACAGTTCGTCGAGATAGGTGTCAGGCCCCTGCCCCTCAGAATACACTTCCTCAGTGAGAATTCTGGTCTGAAAGTGCAAGAAGTTGAGACGCTGGTCAGAAATAAACTACCTCCCTGGGAAGAGCCAAAGATAAAAACTAATACCAGTTGGCTCCCTGTGGCGAAAAGGAACGTACCGGAGAGTGAGGTACACCAGCGATTCCGACAAGTCATCATGGATCATCTGTCATATGTCCACTTCTACACAGATGGCTCCAAAACAGGTGAGTGTGTGGGTACAAGTGTATGGTCGAATGAATGTTCTCTTCGGTACAGGCTACCAAACCATACAACTGCTTTCTGCGCGGAGTTATTTGCTATTGACAAGGCCATAGATTATATAATTAAGTCAATTCATATTAGATCAGTCATTTTTACCGATTCATTGTCAGCTCTTAAAGCTATAAACTAGTGTCATACCGAGTCAATGAAATTCTGAGCAACATCATTAGTAAACTAAGTTCATGTAATAAAGATATCATCTAGATTTGAGTGCCTGGTCATTGCAACATCATCGGTAATGAACAGGCAGACCGGTTGGCTAAGTCGACCTTAGAACTCGAGGAGGTCGTTCCGATCCCTCGGGAGCTGAGGGTCCTGCGTTTCCTTGGGAAAGGATTCAATATTTCTTCTGTGACAAAGTCAGTGGACTAACCTGACTATACCAAGAAAATACAAACCTCAAGTAGCGGACCGGACGATCTCGTACAGGAAGACTAGAACAGAGGAAGTCATCCTGGCCCGTCTACGTCTCAACTGCACCTACAGCACTCACCTACAACCCTATATAATCCGAAACTTTCTAGCAAGATGCGAAACCATTCAAACAAATCTGACAATGGACCACCTCCTCACACAGTGTACGAAACATCATGAAAACAGAAGAGGCTGATTGAATATTTTAAGAACAAAACCAACTTCACCATCTACAATCTACTTGGTGATGACAACAACATAATTAACCAATTGTGTATCTTTCTCAAGGAAAAGGAAATAAACAAAATGATATAAGGTGGTTCGCTGGTTCGACTCTGTGCCGGAGCTGGCTTCGGGGTGTGGCTGCTTCTGCTCTGGGCTGGTTGTGTGGAGGGCGAGGCAATTCGCTCATTGTGCTGCTGGTCAGGAACGGGAGTGGTTTCGGCCTAGGGATGGTTCCGTTATAGCGTCCAACTGAGGAGTTGCCGAAACCATTCTGTTATATTTCATATATATGCTCTATGTTATGGTGAAGGACTATCTCTAATCTATCCTTTCATTTTCACGGTCCATCTCGCAGCTGCACCAGTGGATGTTGTACCGACTGGGTGGTATTTACTGCCACGTTCACACAATAACCACTTACCAACATTTCTTCCATTTCTTTCTCCCTATATGACAAGGCTGTACTTATAGGTATTGAAGTTATTATTATGTAGAGACTTTGCAGAGTCAGAAATCAAACAGGGTTGCAGGCATAATGACCTTCGTTATATGTCGCTGGCCGTTAAACCCAACAAATGAAATCACATCCTTTTATATCACTTTCTCTTGTCTCTTACATATCGTTTGGTCCTTTCATGATTTGTAATAATATTGACAATATTTACCCTTGATTTGTTTACACTCTAATAAACAAAATCTCTTACATTAACATACAATAATAAGACCCTCAAAACAATACAATGTACACTGGACATATCATTCATCAAAGAAAACAGAATAAGATAAAATGTATAACTATAACATTTATTCGTAAATAGGAGAGATAGCTGTAACAGACCCCACCCAAAAGACCCATGAGTCAGCCGCTAGTTGACTCATGACTAACTTGTATACGAGGCAATACATCAGCTAATCAATTTATAATATTATAACAAAAGACTTCACTTTGTTAAACGTTGGTTGACATTTTTCGTTTTATGCAAAAATACAAGGAGATTGTGATCTGTACACACTTGGATCGGCCAACATACTCCACTCAAATATACATCAAATTGATTCAAACTTAGAATCAAAGATAATGTTTCCTTTTCAATAGTACTGTAGTTTTTCTGATAGGAGAGGAACTTCTTTTAACAATTTCAAATTAGAAAAGAATATCATCTTTCACCTGCATTAAGACTTCACCAACACCCCAATCACTTGCATATATATATATATATATATATATATATATATATATATATATATATATATATATATATATATATATATATATATATATATATATATATATATATATGGCTGATTCATGTGAGAAACTGCAGAAGCTGGTGACTGAGTTTGGTAAAGTGTGTGAAAGAAGAAAGTTAAGAGTAAATGTGAATAAGAGCAAGGTTATTAGGTCCAGTAGGGTTGAGGGTCAAGTCAGTTGGGAGGTAAGTTTGAATGGAGAAAAACTGGAGGAAGTAAAGTGTTTTAGATATCTGGGAGTGGATCTGGCAGCGGATGGAACCATGGAAGCGGAAGTGGATCATAGGGTGGGGGAGGGGGCGAAAATTCTGGGAACCTTGAAGAATGTGTGGAAGTCGAGAACATTATCTCGGAAAGCAAAAATGGGTATGTTTGAAGGAATAGTGGTTCCAACAATGTTGTATGGTTGCAAGGCGTGGGCTATGGATAGAGTTGTGCGCAGAAGGATGGATGTGCTGGAAATGAGATGTTTAAGGACAATATGTGGTGTTAGGTGGTTTGATCGAGTAAGTAACGTAAGGGTAGGAGAGATGTGTGGAAATAAAAAGAGCGTGGTTGAGAGAGCAGAAGAGGGTATTTTGAAATGGTTTGGGCACATGGAGAGAATGAGTGAGGAAAGATTGACCAAGAGGATATATGTGTCGGAGGTGGAGGGAACGAGGAGAAGTGGGAGACCAAATAGGAGGTGGAAAGATGGAGTGAAAAAGATTTTGTGTGATCGGGGCCTGAACATGCAGGAGGGTGAAAGAAGGGCAAGGAATAGAGTGAATTGGATCGATATGGTATACCGGGATTGACGTACTGTCAGTGGATTGAATCAGGGCATGTGAAGCTTCTGCGGTAAACCATGGAGAGCTGTGTAGGTATGTATATTTGCGTGTGTGGACGTATGTATATACATGTGTATGGGGGTGGGTTAGGCCATTTCTTTCGTCTTTTTCCTTGCGCAACCTCGCAAACGCGGGAGACAGCGACAAAGCTAAAAAAGAAAAAAAAAAAAAAAAAAAATATATATATATATATATATATATATATATATATATATATATATATATATATATATATATATATATATTCCTGGTAAATTATATGGGAGGGTATTGATTGAGACTGTGAAGGCATGTACAGAGCATCAGATTGGGGAAGAGCAGTGTGGTTTCAGAAGTGGTAGAGGCTGTGTGGATCAGGTGTTTGCTTTGAAGAATGTATGTGAGAAATACTTAGAAAAGCAAATGGATTTGTATGTAACATTTATGGATTTGGAGAAGGCATATGATAGAGTTGATAGAGATGCTCTGTGGAAGATATTAAGTATATATGGTGTGGGAGGCAAGTTGTTAGAAGCAGTGAAAAGTTTTTATCGAGGATGTAAGTCATGTGTACGTGTAGGAAGAGAAGAAAGTGATTGGTTCTCAGTGAATGTAGGTTTGCAGCAGGGGTGTGTGATGTCTCCATGGTTGTTTAATTTCTTTATGGATGGGGTTGTTAGGGAAGTGAATGCAAGAGTTTTGGAAAGAGTTGCAAGTATGAAGTCTGTTGGGGATGAGAGAGCTTGAGAAGTGAGTCAGTTGTTGTTCGCTGATGATACAGCGCTGGTGACTGATTCGTGTAAGAAACTGCAGAAGCTGTTGACTGAGTTTGGTAAAGTGTGTGAAAGAAGAAAGTTAAGAGTAAATGTGAATAAGAGCAAGGTTATTAGCTACAGTAGGGTTGAGGGTCAAGTCAGTTGGGAGGTAAGTTTGAATGGAGCAAAACTCGAGGGAGTAAAGTGTTTTAGATATCTGGGAGTGGATCTGGCAGCGGATGGAACCATGGAAGCGGAAGTGGATCATAGGGTGGGACGGGGGCGAAAATCCTGGGAGCCTTGAAGAATGTGTGGAAGTCGAGAACATTATCTCGGAAAGCAAAAATGGGTATGTTTGAAGGAATAGTGGTCCCAACAACGTTGTATGTTGTTGTATGGTTGCGAGGCGTGTGCTATGGATAGAGTTGTGCGCAGGAGGATGGATATGCTGGAAATGAGATGTTTGAGGACAATGTGTGGTGTGAGGTGGTTTGATCGCGTAAGTAACGTAAGGGTAAGAGAGATGTGTGGAAATAAAACGAGCGTGGTTGAGAGAGCAGAAGAGGGTGTTTTGAAATGGTTTGGGCACATGGAGAGAATGAGTGAGGAAAGATTGACCAAGAGGATATATGTGTCGGAGGTGGAGGGAACGAGGAGAAGTGGGAGACCAAATTGGAGGTGGAAAGCTGGAGTGAAAAAGATTTTGAGTGATCGGGGCCTGAACATGCAGGAGGGTGAAAGGAGGGCAAGGAATAGAGTGAATTGGATCGATGTGGTATACCGGTGTTGACGTGCTGTCAGTGGATTGAATCAGGGCCTATGAAGCGTCTTGGGTAAACCATGGAAAGCTCTGTAGGTATGTATATTTGCGTGTGTGGACGTATGTATATACATGTGTATGTGGGTGGGTTGGGTCATTTCTTTCGTCTGTTTCCTTGCGCTACCTCGCAAACGCGGGAGACAGCGACAAAGCCAAAAAGAAAAGAAATATATATATATATATATATATATATATATATATATATATATATATATATATATATATATATATATATATATATATATATATATATATATATATATATGTATATATATGTATATATATATATATATATATATATATATATATATATATATATATATATATATATATATATATATATATATATATATATATATATATATCCCTGGGAATAGAGAAGAAAGAATACTTCCCACGCATTCCTCACGTGTCATAGAAGGCGACTAAAGGGGACGTGAGCGGGGGAACTGGAAACCCTCCCGTCCTTGTATTTTAACTTTCTAAAACGGGAAACAGAAGAAAAAGTCACGCGGGGAGTGCTCATCCTCCTCGGAGGCTCAGATTTGTGTGTCTAAATGTGTGTGGATGTAACCAAGATGAGAAAAAAAGGAAAAATAGGTAGAATTTTTGAGCATAGGAACCTGGATGTCTTGGCTCTGATTAAAACGAAGCTCAAGGGTAAAGGGGAAGAGTGGTTTGGGAATGTCTTGGGAGTTAAGTCAGCGGTTAGTGAGAGGACAAGAGCAAGGGAAGGAGAAGCATTACTCCTGAAACAGGAGTGGTGGGATTATGTGATAGAGTGTAAGAAAGTAAATTCTCGATTGATATGGTTAAAACTGAAAGGTGATGGAGACATATGGGTGATTATTGGTGTATATGCAGGTGGGCATAAGAAAGGTCATGAGAGGCAAGTGTTTTAGGAGCAGCTGAATGAGTGTGTTAGTGGTTTTGATGCAGAAGACCGGGTTATAGTGATGGGTGATTTGAATGCAAAGGTGAGTAATGTGGCAGTTGAGGGAATAATTGGTATACATAGGGTGTTTAGTGTTGTAAATGGAAAGGGTGAAGAGCTTAGGGGTGAGAGTTGGGGTGAGAGAGTATCATTAAATTTTAGGGAGAATAAAAAGATGTTCAGGAAGGAGGTAAATAAAGTGCGTAAGACAAGGGAGCAAATGGGAACTTCAGTGAAGGAGGCTAATGGGGAGGTGATAACAAGTAGTGGTGATATGAGAAGGAGATGGAGTGAGTATTTTGAAGGTTTGTTGAATGTGTTTGATGATAGAGTGGCATATATACGGTGTTTTGGTCGAGGTAGTTTGCAATGTGAGAGGGTTAGGGAAAATGATTTGGTAAACAGAGAAGAGGTAGTAAAAGCTTTGCGGAAGATGAAAGCCGGCAAGGCAGCAGGTTTGGATGGTATTGCAGTGGAATTTATTAAAAATGGGGTGACTGTATTGTTGAATGGTTGGTAAGGTTATTTAATGTATGTATGATTCATGGTGAGGTGCCTAAGGATTGGCGGAATACTTGCACAGAGCCATTGTACAAAGGCAAAGGGGATAAGAGTGAGTGCTCCAATACAGAGGTATAAGTTTGTTGAGTATTCCTGGTAAATTATATGGGAGGGTATTGATTGAGAGGGTGAAGGCATGTACAGAGCATCAGATTGGGGAAGAGCAGTGTGGTTTCAGAAGTGGTAGAGGATGTGTGGATCAGGTGTTTGCTTTGAAGAATATGGTCGAGAAATTCTTAGAAAAGCATATGGATTTGTATGTAGTATTTAGGGATCTGGAGAAGGCATATAATAGAGTTGATAGAGATGATCTGTGGAAGGTATTAAGAATATATTGTGTGGGAGGCAATTAGAACCAATGAAAAGTTTTTATCGAGGATGTAAGGCATGTGCACGTGTAGGAAGAGAGGAAAGTGATTGGCTTTCAGAGAACGTTGATTTACGGCAGGGGTGTGTGATGTCTCCATGGTTGTTTAAATTGTTTATGGATGGGTTTGTTAGGGAGGAGAGTGGAAGAGTTTTGTAAAGAGGGGCAAATATGCAGTCTGTTGGGGATGAGAAAGCTTGGGAAGTGAGTCAGTTTTTGTTCGCTGATGATTCAGCGCTGGTGGCTGATTCATGTGAGAAACTGCAGAAGCTGGTGACTGAGTTTGGTAAAGTCTGTGAAAGAAGAAAGTTGAGAGCAAATGTGAATAAGAGCAAGGTTATTAGGTACGGTAGGGTTGAGGATCAAGTCACTTGGGAGGTAGGATTGAATGGAGAAAAACTGTAGGAAGTAAAGTGTTTTAGATATCTGGGAGTGGATCTGGCAGCAGATGGAACCATGGAATCGGAAGTGAGTCATATGGTGGGGGAAGGGGCGAAAATTCTGGGAGCCCTAAAGAATGTTTGGAAGTAGAGAACATAATCTCGGAAAGCAAAATTGGTTATGTTTCAATGAACAGTGGTTCCAACAATGTTGTATGGCTTCGCAGGAGGGTGGATGTGCTGGAAGTGAGATGTTTTAGGACAATATGTAGTGTGAGGTGGTTTGATCGAGTAAGTAATAATACGGTAAGAGAGATGTGTGGTAATAAAATGAGTTTGGTTGAGAGAGCAAAAGAGGGTGTTTTGAAATGGTTTGGTCACATGGAGAGAATGAGTGAGGAAAGATTGACCAAAAGGATATATGTGTCACAGGTGGAGGGAACGAGGAGAAGTGGGAGACCAAATCGGAGGGGGAAAGATGGAGTGAAAAAGATTTTGAGTGATCGGGGCCTGAACATGCAGGAGGGTGAAAGGCGTGCCAGGAATAGAATGAATTGGAACGATGTGGTATACCGGAATCGACGTGTTGTCAATGGCTTGAACCAGGGCATGTGAAGCGTCTGGGGTAAACCATGGAATGTTTTGTGGGGCCTGGATATGGAAAGGGAGCTGTGGTTTCAGTGAATTATTACATGACAACTAAAGACTGAGTGTGAACGAATGGGGCTTTTCTTGTCTTTTCCTAGCGCTACCTCGCACATAAGAGGGGGGAGGGGGTGTTATTCCATGTGTGGCGGGGTTGCGATGAGAATGCATAAAGGCAGACAGTATGAATTACGTACATGTGTATTTATGTATATATCTGTGTTTGCATATATATATATATATATATATATATATATATATATATATATATATATATATATATATATATATATATATATATATATATATATATATATATATATATATATATATATATATATATATATATATATATATATATATATATATATATATATATATATAAATATATATATATATATATATATATATATATATATATATATATATATATATATATATATATATATATATATATATATATATATATATATATATATATATATATATACACTGAGATGTATAGGTAGGTAGATTTGCGTGCGTGGACGTGTATGTATATACATGTGTATGTCGGTGGGTTGGGCCAGTCTTTCGTCTGTTTCCTTGCTCTACCTCACTAACCCGGGAGACAGCGACAAAGCAAAATAAATGACAATATAGAAAGTAATAATCAGGTAAGAGAGATGTGTGGTAATAAAAAGATTGTGGTTGTGAGAGCAGAAGAGGGTGTTTTGAAATGGTTTGGTCACAGGGAGAGAATGAGTAAGGAAAGACTGACGAAGAGGATTTATGTGTCAAAGGTGGAGGGAACAAGGAGAAGTTGGAGACCTAATTGGAGGTGCAAAGATGGAGGGAAATGATTTTGAGTGATCGGGGCCTGAACATGCAGGAGGTGAAAGGGTTGGAGGGAATAGAGTGAATTGGAATGATGTGGTATACCGGGGACGACGTGTTGTCAAAGGATTGAACCAGGGCATATGAAGCGTTGGGGTAAACCATGGAAAGTTCTGTGTGGCCTGGATGTGGAAAGGAAGCTGTGGATACGGTGCATTATAACATGACAGGTAGAGACTGAGTGTGAACGAATGTGGCCTTTGTTGTCTTTTCCTAGCGCTACTTCGCACACATGAAGTGGGAGAGGGTTGTTATTTCATGTGTGGCAAGGTGGCGATGAGAATGAATAAAGGCAGAAACTAAGAATTATGTAAATGTGTACATACATATCTGTGTGTGTATATATATATGTATAAGTTGAAATGTATAGGTATGCATATTTGCGTGTGTGGACGGATATGTATATACATATGTATGTGGGTGGGTTAGGCCATTCTTTCGTCTGTTTCCTTGCGCTACCTCGCTAACGCAGGAGACAAAGAAAAATAAAAAAAATAGATAAATATATATATATATATATATATATATATATATATATATATATATATATATATATATATATATATATATATATATATATATATATATTTATATATATATATACATATCTGTATATATATATATATATATATATATATATATATATATATATATATATATATATATATATATATATATATATATATATATATATATATATATATATATATATATATATATATGTCGTAGAAGGCGACTAGAGGGGACGGGAGCGGGGGAACTGGAAATCCTCCCCTCCTTGTATTTTTTAACTTTCTAAAATGGGAAACAGAAGGAGTCACGCGGGGAGTGCTCATCCTCCGCGAAGGCTCAGACTGGGGTGTCTAAATGTATGTGGATGTAACCAAGATGTGAAAAAAGGAGAGATAGGTAGTATGTTTGAGGAAAGGAAACTGGATGTTTTGGCTCTGAGTGAAAAGAAACTCAAGGGTAAAGGTGAGGAGTGGTTTGGGAATGTCTTGGGAGTAAAGTCAGGGGTTAGTGAGAGGACAAGAGCAAGGGAAGGAGAAGCAGTACTCCGGAAACAGGAGTTGTGGGAGTATGTGATAGAATGTAAGAAAGTAAATTCTCGATTGATATGGGTAAAACTGAAAGGTGATGGAGAGAGATGGGTGATTATTGGTGCATATGCACCTGTGCATGAGAAGAAAGATCAAAAGAGGCGAGTGTTTTTGGAGCAGCTGAATGAGTGTGTTAGTGATTTTGATACTCAAGACCGGGTTGTAGTGATGGGTGATTTGAATGCAAAGGTGAGTAATGTGGCAGTTGAGGGAATAATTGGTATACATGAGGTGTTCAGTGTTGTAAATGGAAATGGTGAAGAGCTTGTAGATTTATGTGCTGAAAAAGGACTGGTGATTGGGAATATCTGGTTTAAAAAGCGAGATATACATAAGTATACGTATGTAAGTAGGAGAGATTGCCAGAGAGCGTTATTGGGTTACGTGTTAATTGACAGGCGCGCGAAAGAGATTCTTTTGGATGTTAATGTGCTGAGAGGTGCAACTGGAGGGATGTCTGATCATTATCTTGTGGAGGCTAAGGTGAAGATTTGTCTGGGTTTTCAGAAAAGAAGAG
>NC_092236.1:34734139-34746089 GCF_036320965.1 Panulirus ornatus
TCTATTCTCCCTAAACTTTAATGATACACTCTCACCCCAACTCTCATTTGCCCTGTTTTTCACCTCTTGCACCTTTCTCTTGACCTCCTGCCTCTTTCTTGTATACATATTCCACTCATTTGCATTTTTTTCCATGCAAAAATCGTCCAAATGCCTCTCTCTTCTCTTTCAATAATAATCTTACTTCTTCATCCCACCACTCACTACCTGTTCTAAACAACCCATTTCCCATACTTCTCATGCCACAAGCATCTTTTGCGCAAGCTATCACTACTTCCCTAAATACATCCCAATCCTCCCCCACTCCCCTTACCTCCTTTGATCTCACCTTTTTCCATTCTGTACTCAGTCTCTCCTTGTACTTCCTCACACATGTCTCCTTCCCAAGCTCACTTACTCTCACCACTCTCTTCAACGCAACATTCTCTCTTCTTTTCTGAAAACCCATACAAATCTTCACCTTCACCTGCACAAGATAATGATCAGACATCCCTTCAGTTGCACCTCTCAGCACATTAACATCCTAAAGTCACTCTTATGCGAGCCTATTGATTAACACGTAATCCAATAACGCTCTCTGGCAACTTCTCCTACTTACATACGTATACTTATGAATATCTTGCTTTTTAAACCACATATTCCCAATCACCAGCCCTTTTTCAGCACATAAATCTATAAGCTCTTAACCATTTCCATTTACAACACTAATCACCCCATGTATACCAATTATTCCCTCAACTGCCACATTACACACCTTTGCATTCAAATTACCCATCACTACAACCCGGTCTTGAGTATCAAGTCACTAACACACTCATTCAGCTGCTACAAAAACACTCGCCTCTTATGATCGTTCTTCTCATCCCAGGGGCATATGCACCAATAATCACCCATCTCTCTCCATCAACTCTCAGTTTTGTCGATATCAGTCTAGAATTTACTTTCTTGCACTCTATCACATACTCCCAGAACTTCTGTTCCAGGAGTATTGCTACTCCCTCCCTTGCTCTCGTCCTCTCACTAACCCCTGACTTAACTCCCAAAACATTCCCAAACTACTCTTCCCCTCTACCCTTCAGCTTCGTTTCACTCAGAGCCAAAACTTCCAGGTTCCTTTCTTCAAACATACTACCTATCTCTTCTTATTTCTCATCTTGGTTACATCCACACACATTTAGACACCCAAATCTGAGCCTTCGAGGATGATGAGCACTCCCCGCGTGACTCCTTCTTCTGTTTCCCGTTTAAGAAAGTTAAAATACAATGTGGGGAGGGTTTCTGGCCCCCCGTTCCCGTCCCCTTTAGTCGCCTTCTACGACACATGAGGAGTGCGTGGGAAGTATTCTTTCTCCCTTATCCCCAGGGATATATATATATATATATATATATATATATATATATATATATATATATATATATATATATATATATATATATATATATATATATATATATATATATTCATTTATTTATTTCTATTATTTTGCTTTGTCCCTCCCTCCCGCATTAGCGAGGTAGCGCAAGGAAACAGACGAAAGAGTGGCCCAACCCTTCCACATACACATGTAAATACATACACGTCCACACACGCAAATATACACACCTATACATCTCAACGTATACATATATATATGCACGCACAGACATATAACTATATACACATGTACACAATTCATATTGTCTGCCTTTATTCATTCCCATCGCCACCTCGCCACACATGAAATAAGAACCCCCTCCCCCCTCATGTGTGCGAGGTAGCGCTAGGAAAAGACAACAAAGGCCCCATTCGTTCACACTCAGTTTGTAGCTGCCATGTAATAATTCACTGAAACGACAGCTCCCTTTCCACACCCAAGCCCCACAGAACTTTCCATGGTTTACCCCAGACGCTTTACATGCCCTGGTTCAGTACATTGAAAGTACGTCGACGCCGGTATACCACATCGTTCCAATTCTCTCTATTCCTTGCATGCCTTTCACACTCCTTCATGTTCAAGCTCCTGTCACTCAAAATCTTTTTCACTCCATCTTTCTACCTCCAATTTGGTCTTCCTCTTCTCCTCGTTCCCTCCACCTCTGACACATATATCATCTTGGTAAATTTTTCCTCAATCATTCTCTCCGTGTGACCAAAACATTTCAAAACACCCTCTTCTGCTCTCTCAACCACACTCGTTTTATTGCCATACATCGCTGTTACGCTTACATTACTTACTCGATCAAACCACCTCACGCCACATATTGTCCTCAAACATATCATTTCCAGCACATCCACCCTCTTGCTCACAACTCTATCCATAATCCACGCCTCGCAACCATAAAACATTTTTGGATCACTATACCTACAAACATACCCATTTTTGCTTTCGGAGATAATGTTCTGGACTTCCTCACATTCTTCAACGCTCCCAGAATTTCCATCCCTCCCCAACCCTATGATTCACTTCCGCTTCCATGGTTCCATCCGCTGCCCGATCCACACCCAGATATCTAAAACACTTTACTTCCTCCAGTTTTTCTCCATTCAAACTTACCTCCCAATTGACTTGACCCTCAACCCTACTGTACTTAATAACCTAGCTCTTATTTACATTTGCTCTCAACTTTCTTCTTTCACATACTTTACCAAACTCAGTCACCAGCTTCTGCAGTTTCTCACATGAATCAGCCACCAGCGCTGTATCATCAGCGAACAACAACTGACTCACTTCCCAAGCTCTCTCATCCACAATAGACTGCATACTTGCCCCTCTTTCCAAACCTCTTCCATTCACCTCCCTAACAACCCCATCCATAAACAAAAATAAACACCCATGGATACATCACACACCCCTGCCGCAACCTATATTCACTGACAACCAATCATCTTCCTCTCTTCCTACACGTACACATGCCTTACATCCTCGATAAAAACTTTTCACTGCTTCTAACAAACTTATCGCCCACACCATATATTCTTTATACCTTCCACAGAGCATCTCTATCAACTCTTTCATATACCTTCTCCAGATCCATAAATGATATAGACAAATCCATTTACTTTTCTAAGTATTTCTCACATACACACTTCAAAGGAAACACCTGATATATACATCCTCTAACACTTCTGAAACCACACTGCTCTTCCCCAGTCTGATGCTCTGTACATGCCTTTCCCCTCTCAATCAATACCCTCCCATATAATTTACCAGGAATACGCAACAAACTTATACTTCTGCAATTTGAGCACTCACTCTTATCCCCTTTGCCTTTGTGCAATGGCACTATCCAAGCATTCCGCCAATCCTCAGGCAACTCACCATGAATCATACATTCATTAAATATCCTTACCAACCAATCAACAATACAGTCACCCCCTCTTTTAATATGTTCTCCTGCAATACCATCCAAACCCGCTGCCTTACTGGCTTTCTTCTTCTTTAAAGCTTTTACTACCTCTTCTCTGTTTACCAAATCAATTTTCCCTAACCCTCTCACTTTGCACAACACCTCGACCATAACACCCTATATATGCCACTCTATCATCAAACGCATTCAACAAACCTTCAAAATACTTACTCCATCTCCTCACATCACCATTCCTTGTTATCACCTCCCCAATAGCCCCCTTCACTGAAGTTCTCATTTGCTCCCTTGTCTTACGCACTTTATCTACGTCCTTCCAAATCATCTTTTTATTCTCCCTAAAATTTAATGATACTCTCTCACCCCAACTCTCATTTGCCCTCTTTTTCACCTCTTGCACCTTTCTCTTGACATCCTACCTCTTTCTGTTATACATCTCCCACTCATTTTCATTTTTCCCTTGCAAAAATCGTCCAAATGCCTCTCTCTTCTCTTTCACTTACTTCTTCATCCCACCACTCACTACCCTTTCTAATCAACCCACCTCCAATGCTTCTCATACCACAAGCATCTTTTGCGCAAGCCATCACTGCTTCCTTAAATACATCCCATTCCTTCCCCACTCCCCTTACCTCCTTTGTTCTCACCTTTTTCCATTCTGTACTCAGTGTCTCCTGGTACTTCCTCACACAAGTCTCCTTCCCAAGTTCACTTACTCTCACCACTCTCTTTACCCCAACATTCTCTCTTCTTTTCTGAAAATCCTTACAAATCTTCACCTTCACCTCCACAAGATAATGATCAGACATTCCTCCAGTTGCACCTCTTAGCACATTAACATCCAAAAGTCTCTCTTTTGCGCGCCTATCAATTAACACGTAATCAAATAACGATCTCTGGCCATCTCCCCTACTTACATACGTATACTTATGTATATCTTGCTTTTTAAACCAGGTATTCCCAATCACCAGCCCTTTTTCAGCACATAAATCTACAAACTCTTCACAATTTCCATTTACAACACTGAACACTCCATGTGTACCATTTAGTCCCTCAACTTCCACATTGCTCACCTTTCCATTCAATCACTATAACCTGGTCTTCTGCATCAAAACCACTAACACACTCATTCAGCTGCACCCATAACACTTGCCTCTCAGGTTCTTTCTTCTCATGCCCAGGTGCATATACACCAATAATCACCCATCTCTCTTCATCAACTTTCGCTTTTACCCGTTTCAATGTAGAAGTTACTTTCTTACACTCTGTCACATACTCCCACAACTCCTGTTTGAAGAGTAGTGCTACTCCTTCCCCTCCTCTTCTTCTCTCACTAGCCTCTGACTTTACTCCCAAGACATTTCCAAACCACTCTTCCCCTTTACCCTTAAGCTTCATTTCATTCAGAGCCAAAACATTCAGGTTCCTTTCCTCAAACATACTACCTATCTCTCCTTTTTTCTCGGTTACATCCACACACATTTAGACACCCCAATCTGAGCCTTCTAGGAGGATGAGCACTCCGCGCGTGACTCCTTTTTCTGTTACCCCTTTTAGAAAGTTAAAATACAAGGAAGGGAGGGTTTCTTGCCCCACGCTCACGTCCCCTTTAGGCGCCTTCTACGACACGTGAGGAATGAGTGGGAAGTAATATATATATATATATATATATATATATATATATATATATATATATATATATATATATATATATATATATATATATATATATATATATATATATATATATATATATATATATATATATATATATATACATATATATATATTTTATTTACCTTATATTATTTTGCTTTGTCGCTGTCTCCCGCGTTTGCGAGGTAGGGCAAGGAAACAGACGAAAGAAATGGCGCACCCCACCCCCATACACATGTATATACATACACGTCCACACACGCAAATATACATACCTATACATCTCAATGTACACATATATATACACACACAGACACATACATATATACCCATGCACACAATTCACACTGTCTGCCTTTATTCATTCCCATCGCCACCTCGCTACACATGGAATACCATCCCCCTCCCCCCTCATGTGTGCGAGGTAGCGCTAGGAAAAGACAACAAAGGCCCCATTCGTTCACACTCAGTCTCTAGCTGTCATGCAATAATGCCCGAAACCACAGCTCCCTTTCTACATCCAGGCCCCACACAACTTTCCATGGTTTACCCCAGACGCTTTACATGCCCTGATTCAATCCACTGACAGCACGTCAACCCCGGTATACCACATCGATCCAATTCACTCTATTCCTTGCCCGCCTTTCACCCTCCTGCATGTTCAGGCCCCGATCACTCAAAATCTTTTTCACTCCATCTTTCCACCTCCACTTTGGTCTCCCACTTCTCGTTCCCTCCACCTCCGACACATATATCCTCTTGGTCAATCTTTCCTCACTCATTCTCTCCATGTGCCCAAACCATTTCAAAACACCCTCTTCTGCTCTCTCAACGACGCTCTTTTTATTTCCACACATCTCTCTTACCCTAACATTAATAACTCGATCAAACCACCTCACACCACATATTGTCCTCAAACATCTGATTTCCAGCACATCCACCCTCCTGCGCACAAATCTATCCATAGCCCACGCCTCGCAACCATACAACATTGTTGGAACCACATATCCATTTCGTTTTTAATTTTCCAAAATTAGGAACAGAGAAGGTGGCCAAGTGAGGATATTCCCTCAAAGGCTCAGTCCTCTGTTCTTAACGCGGGAAATGGCGAATAGTATAAAAAGAATATATATATATATATATATATATATATATATATATATATATATATATATATATATATTTATTTTTTTCAAACTATTCGCCATTTCCCGCGTTAGCGAGGTAGCATTAAGAACAGAGGACTGGGCCTTTGAGGGAATACCCTCACCTGGCCCAATTCTCTGTTCCTTCTTTTGGAAAAAAAAAAAAAAAAAAAAAAAAAAAATATATATATATATATATATATATATATATATATATATATATATATATATATATATATATATATATATATATATATATATATATATATATTTATATATATATATATATATATATATATATATATATATATATATATATATATATATATATATATATATATATATATATATATATACATAAATATATATATTTATATATATATATATATATATATATATATATATATATATATATATATATATATATATATATATATATATATATATATATACATATATATATATATATATATTTTTTTTTCATACTATTCGCCATTACCCGCATTAGCGAGGTAGCGCTAAGAACAGAGAGCTGGGCCTTTGAGGGAATATCCTCACCTGGCCCCTTTTTCTGTTCCTTCTTTTGGAAAATTAGAAAAAAAAAAAATGAGACTGGAGGATTTCCAGCCCCCCGCTCCCTTCCCTTTTAGTCGCCTTCTACAACACGCAGGGAATACGTGGGAAGTATTCTTTCTCCCCTATCCCCAGGGATAATATATATATATATATATATATATATATATATATATATATATATATATATATATATATATATATATATATATATATATATATATATATTTATATATATTTATAACTATTTATATGTTTGTATAGCTATGCTTATATATTTGCAACCAAGATGTAATAACAGGAGATATAGGTAGTATGTTTGACGAAAGGAACCTGGATATTTCGGCTCAGACGGTAAAGGGGAAGAGTGGTTTGGGAATGTTTTGGGAGTAAAGTCAGAGGTTAGTGAGAGGACAAGAGAAAGGGAAGGAGCAGCAATTTTACTGAAACAAGAGTATTGGGAGTATGTGCTAGAGTGTAAGAAAGTAAACTCTAGATTGATATCGGTAAAACTGAAAGTGGATCGGGAGATGGGTGATTATTGTTGCATATGCACCTGGGCATGAAAAAAAAGATCTTGAAAGGCAAATGTTTTGGGAGCAACTGAGTGAGTGTGTTAGTAGTTTTGATGCGCGAGACCGAGTTATATTGATGGGTGATTTGAATGCAAAGGTGAGTAATGTGGCAGTTGAGGGAATAATTGGTGTACATTGGGTATACAGTGTTGTAATTCAAAATGGTGAAGAGCTTGTAGACTTATGTGGTGGAAAAGACTGACAATTGAGAATACCTGGTTTACGTATGTAAATTGGAGAGATGGCCAGAGAGCGTTATTGGATTACGTGTTAATTGATAGGCTCGCGAAAGAGAGACTTTTGGATGTTAATGTGCTAAGAGGTGCAACTGAAGGGATGTCTGATCAATATCTTGTGAAGGCGAAAGTGAAGATTTGTTGGGGTTTTCAGAGAAGAAGAGAGAATGTTGGGGTGAAGAGAGTGGTGAGATTAAGTGAGCTTGGGAAGAGACTTGTGTGAGGAAGTACCAGGAGAGACCGAGTAGAGAATGGAAAAAGGTGAAAGCAAAGAACGTAAGAAGCGTGTGAGGTGGGCAGATTAGAAAGGGTAGTGAGTGTTGGGTTTGAGAAGTAAGAGTATTAGTGAAAGAGAAGAGAGAGGCATTTGGACGATTTTTGCAGGGAAATAATGCAAATGACTAGGAGATGTATAAAAGAAAGAGGCAGGTGGTCAAGAGAAATGTGCAAGTGGTGAAAAAGAGGGCAAATGAGAGTTGGGGTGAGAGAGTATCGTTAAATTTTAGGGGAGAATAAAAAGATGTTTTGGAAGGAGGTAAATACAGTGCGTAAAACAATGGAACAAATGGGAACATCAGTAAAGGGGGCTAATGAGGTGATAACAACTAGTGGTGATTAGAAAGGGAGATGGAGTGAGTATTTTGAGGTTTTGTTGAATGTGTTTGATGATACCGTGGCACATATAGGGTGTTTTGGTCGAGGTGGTGTGCAAAGTGAAAGGGTTAGGGAGAATGATTTAGTAAACAAAGAAAAGGTAGTAAAAGCTTTGCAGAGGCAATACAGCGGGTTTGGATTGTATTGCAGTGGAATCTATTAAATATGCGGTAACTGTACTGTTGACTGGTTGGTAAGGTTATTTAATGTATGTATGACTCAGGGTGAGGTGCCTGAAGACTGGCGGAATGCTTGCATAGTGCCATTTTACGAAGGCAAAGGGGATAAGAGTGAATGCTCATATTACAGAGGTATAAGTTTGTTGAATATTCCTAGTAAATTATATGGGAGGGTATTGACTGAGAAAGTTAAGGCATGTACAGAGCATGAGATTTGGGGAGAGTAGTGCGGTTTCAGAAGTGGTAGAGTATGTGTGGATCAGGTGTTTGCTTTGAAAAATGTATATGAGAAATACTTAGAAAAGCAAGTGGATTTATATGTAGCATTTATGGATCTGGAGAAGGCATATGATAGAGTTGATAGAGATGCTCTGTGGAAGGTATTAAGAATATATGGTGTGGGAGGAAAGTTGTTAGAAGCAGTGAAAAGTTTTTATCGAGGATGTAAGGCATGTGTACGTGTAGGAAGAGAGGAAAGTGATTGGTTCTCAGTGAATGTAGGTTTGCGGCAGGGGTGTGTGATGTCTCCATGGTTGTTTAAATAGTTTATGGATGGGGTTGTTAGGGAGGTAAATGCAAGAGTTTTGGAAAGAGGTGCAAGTATGAAGTCTGTTGGTGATGAGAGAGCTTGGGAAGTGAGTCAGTTGTTGTTCGCTGATGATACAGCGCTGGTGGCTGATTCATGTGAGAAACTGCAGAAGCTGGTGACTGAGTTTGGTAAAGTGTGTGGAAGAAGAAAGTTAAGAGTAAATGTGAATAAGAGCAAGGTTGTTAGGTACAGTAGGGTTGAGGGTCAAGTCAATTGGGAGGTGAGTTTGAATGGAGAAAAACTGGAGGAAGTGAAGTGTTTTAGATATCTGGGAGTGGATCTGGCAGCGGATGGAACCTTGGAAGCGGAAGTGGATCATAGGCTGGGGGAGGGGGCGAAAATTCTGGGGGCCTTGAAGAATGTGTGGAAGTCGAGAACATTATCTCGGAAAGCAAAAATGTTTATGTTTGAAGGAATAGTGGTTCCAACAATGTTGTATGGTTGCGAGGCGTGTGCTATGGATAGAGTTGTGCGCAGGAGGATGGATGTGCTGGAAATGAGATGTTTGAGGACAATGTGTGGTGTGAGGTGGTTTGATCGAGTGAGTAACGTAAGGGTAAGAGAGATGTGTGGAAATAAAAAGAGCGTGGTTGAGAGAGCAGAAGAGGGTGTTTTGAAGTGGTTTGGGCACATGGAGAGGATGAGTGAGGAAAGATTGACCAAGAGGATATATGTGTCGGAGGTGGAGGGAACGAGGAGAAGAGGGAGACCAAATTGGAGGTGGAAAGATGGAGTGAAAAAGATTTTGTGTGATCGGGGCCTGAACATGCAGGAGGGTGAAAGGAGGGCAAGGAATAGAGTGAATTGGAGCGATGTGGTATACCGGGGTTGACGTGCTGTCAGTGGATTGAATCAAGGCATGTGAAGCGTCTGGAGTAAACCATGGAAAGCTGTGTAGGTATGTATATTTGCGTGTGTGGACGTATGTATATACATGTGTATGGGGGGGGTTGGTCCATTTCTTTCGTCTGTTTCCTTGCGCTACCTCGCAAACGCGGGAGACAGCGACAAAGTATAATAAAAAAAAATAAGATATATATATATATATACATATATATATATATATATATATATATATATATATATATATATATATATATATATATATATATATATAATATATATATATATATATATATATATATATATATATATATATATATATATATATATATATATATATATATATATATATATATATATATATATATATATATATATATATATATATATATATATATATATATAAAGCACACAGTAGTATAAGGTATCAAGTAAATATTTTTTTGATATAGGCTTGATTATAAATAAAATACCAATGAAGAGAACATTCATACACGAAAAAATAAGTCTGCTAACACATGGAGTGCATTGTAGTCAGTCGACAGCTAAAATTGTGGTTTTCCATAGGTTGAAAGAAATAACCAAAATAAAAATTTTTGATATCATAGAACTACTTGCATGGAATATTCGGGACATTACAACCAAAAAAATAGATGATTATCAGGTTTACAAAATATCTGGAATTCTTGTGACCACAGAACTTTTCAAGCCTAAAAGTTATACTTTCCCCAATTTTCAACCACACAACGTTACTTATGACATCACTTCATCTTACACCTAACAAGGGGTTACAGATGGCACCTTCACATTCATGTTCATCCAAAAGGCACAGATTTGAGAGCATATACACTCTTTAAAGATGTTTGTGAATCATCAATGTAGAATTTATGATCACAGAACACTCTGAAAATGAGACTTTAGAGGCTGTAATATACAATTGGCTGGGACACTTCATCTTTTATCCCAATGTTTTGCACCGTTAGTAAAATGATAACAGCACAGAATCTTCACAGTGGTTGTACAGACTAGACACATAAAATTTTCTCTTAACTGAACAAACGTAAGATAGAATTGGCATATACCATTGGCTTCATTGGCGGATGTGGCACAGCTTCATATGTTGTATATCTGGCCTTCAAATCTTTACCATTCATAGTGATAAAGAATCCTTTGTTGCCCATTGTATCACAGTAATTTGGTGCCGAAAACACCGCAATACATTTTCCATCGTGGGCTATTTCATTCCCCTCTGCTTTGACTTCATGGGATCGAATTATATATTCTAGGTTATTCTTCTCCAAAAATCTCTTGGTGACATCTAGACCAAATTGGATACCTACACCACGTTTGCTTGGAGCTCGATCTAATCCAGGCATGGGGTGGCTCCATAATAACTCGCACATAACACCTTCTGGAGGTTGTCTATTCCTGTCTGTTTTTCTTATATCATCAAGGTGACATTGTCTTCAGAGAAGAGTCCTCCATACATCATCAAAACTCTATTGTTGAGACAGTGACAGAGCGGCAGCCAGTTATAAACTTCTGTGAATAGTTCAGCCATTTGTGCAGTGTATTTACCCTTAACCTCTCCTTGAAACCCATACATCTGATTCATTGTTACAAACTCATGGTTTCCTCTTGACATAAAAAAGTGGTTAGGATAGAGACGCTTGAATACAAGTAAAACAAAAATAAAACAAAAATACATTCCACAGAAAAGGATCCTCTATCAACTAATTCAGCATTTGAAGAGGTAGAGGTTTGTAGGTGATGATATATATGTATATATATATATATATATATATATATATATATATATATATATATATATATATATATATATATATATATATATATATATATATATATATACAGGGTGTTAAAAAACAGGTACAAAATTTGACAGTAGACAGGGACACCCAAAGCAAACACTTTTTAAGGAATACGAAAAATTGCAAAACTAGTTAGTTTACGAGATACCGAGCTTTAAAGATTTAACTTTGGTATGTCTGAACTGTAAACTTTAAATGTAATATTAGCTTACAATCTGGCAACACTCGGTTGATTTAGGTGTGGCAACACTCGGTGTTTACGAATTAGTTCACCGTTGCACGTCGTGGTGACAACATGGCACATTTGTCTAATCAAGAAATCA
>NC_092236.1:34746189-34748689 GCF_036320965.1 Panulirus ornatus
TGCGTGACGTCTCCAAGGTTGTTCATTTAGTTTATGGATGGGGATGTTAGGGAAGTGAATACAAGAGTTTTGGAAAGGGGTGCAACTATGCAGTCTATTGTGGATGAGAGAGCTTGGGAATTCAGTCAGTTGTTGTTCGCTGATGATTCATCGCTGGTGGCTGATTTGGGTGAGAAATTGCAGAAACTGGTGACTGAGTTTGGCAAATTTCATGAAAAAAGAAACCTGAGAGTAAATATGAATGAGAGCAAGGCTATTAGATACAGTAGGGTTGAGGGACAAGTCAATTGGGAGGTAAGTTTGAATAAAAAAACTGGACGAAGTGAAGTGTTTTAGATATCTGGGAGTGGATTTGGCAGCGAATGGAACCATGGAAGCGGAAGTGCATCATAGGGTGGGGAGGGGGCGAAAGTTCTGGGAGCGTCGAAAAACGTGTGGAAGTCGAGAATGTTATCTTGGAAAGCAAAAATGAGTATGTTTAAAGGAATAGTGGTTCTAACAATGTTATATGGTTGCGAGGCCTGGGCTATAGATAGAGTTGTGCGAATGAGGGTGGATGTGCTGGAAATGAGATGTTTGAGGACAATATGTGGTGTGAGGTGGTTTGATCTAGTATATAATAAATGGGTAAGAGAGATCTGTGGTAATAAAAAGAGTGTCTTTAGAAAGCAGAGGAGGGTGTTTTGAAATGGTTTGGACACAGGGAGAGAATGATTGAGGAAAGATTGACAAAGAGGTTATATGTGTCAGAGGTGGAAGAAACGAGGAGAAGTAGGAAACCAAATTGGAGGTAGAAAAATGGAGTGATAAAGGTTTTAAGTGATCGGGGCCTGATCATGCAGAAGCGTGAAAGGTGTGCATGGAATAAAGTCAAATGGAACGATGTGGTATACTGTGGTCGTCGTGCTATCAGTGGATTGAACCAGGGAATGTGAAGCGTTTGGAATAAATCATGGAATGTTTTGTGGGCCTGGATGTGAAAAAAGAGCTGTGGTATATATATATATATATATATATATATATATATATATATATATATATATATATATATATATATATATATATATATATATATATATATATATACGTTGAGATGCATAGGTAAGTATACGTGCGTGTGTCGATGTGTATGTATATAAATGTGTATATGGGTGGGTTAGGCCACTCTTTCGTCTGTTTCCTCTCGCAAACTCGTTAACGCAAGAGACAGCAACAAAATATAATATAAAAAAGAATATATATATATATATATATATATATATATATATATATATATATATATATATATATATATATACACAGATATATATTTTTTTTCATTTTATTATTCTTATTTTGCTTTGTCGCTGTCTCTCGCGTTAACGAGGTACCGCAAGGAAACAGACGAAAGAATGGCCCAACCCACCCACATACACATGTATATACATACACGTCCACACACGTAAATATACAGACCTATGCATCTCAATGTACACATATATATGCACACACAGACATTTACATATATACACATGTACGTGATTCATACTGTCTGAATTTATTTGTTCTCATCACCACCTCGACACACATGGAATAACAACCACCTCACCCCTCATGTGTGCGAGGTAGCGCTAGGAAAAAGACTCCAAAGGCCTCATTCGTTCACACTCAGTGTCTAGCTGTCATGTAATAATGCACCGAAACCACAGCTCCCTTTCCACATCCAGGCCCCACACACTTTCCATGGTTTACCCTAGACGCTTCACATGCCCTGGTTCAATCCAGTGACAGTATGTCGACCCCTGCATACTACATCGTTCCAATTCACTCTATTCCTTGCACGCCTTTCACCCTCCTGCATGTTCAGGCACCGATCACTCAAAATCTTTTTCACTCCATCTTTCCACCTCCAATTAGGTCTACCACTTCTCCTCGTTCCCTCCACCTCTGACACATATATCCTCTTGGTCAATCTTTCCTCACTCATTCTCTCCATGTGACCAAACCATTTCAAAACACCCTCTTCTGCTGTCTCAACCACACTCTTTTTATTTCCACACATCTCTCTTACCATTACATTACTTACTCGATCAAACCACCTCACACCACATAGTGTCCTCAAACATCCCATTTCCAGAACATCCACCCTCGTGCGCACAACTCTATCCATAGCCCACGCCTCGCAACCATATAACATTATTGGAACCATTATTCCTTCAAACATACCCATTTTTATTTTCCGAGATAATGTTCTCGACTTCCAAACATTCTTCAAGGCTCCCAGAATTCTCGCCCCCTCCCCCACCCTATGATTCATTTCCGTGTCCATGGTTCCATCCGCTGCCAGATCCACTTCCAGATATCTAAAACACTTCACTTCCTCCAGTTTTTCTTCATTCAAACTTACCTCCCAATTGACTTGACCCTCAACCCTACTGTACCTAATAACCTTGCACTTCTTCACATTCACTCTTAACTTTCTCCTTTCACACACTTTACAAAACTCAGTCAACAGCTTCTG
>NC_092236.1:34753689-34836189 GCF_036320965.1 Panulirus ornatus
CGTCCACACACGCAAATATACATACCTACACAGCTTTCCATGGTTTATCCCAGACGCTTCACATGCCTTGATTCAATCCACTGACAGCACGTCAACCCCTGTATACCACATCGCTCCAATTCACTCTATTCCTTGCCCTCCTTTCACCCTCCTGCATGTTCAGGCCCCGATCACACAAAATCTCTTTCACTCCATCTTTCCACCTCCAATTTGGTCTCCCTCTTCTCCTCGTTCCCTCCACCTCCGACACATATATCCTCTTGGTCAATCTTTCCTCACTCATTCTCTCCATGTGCCCAAACCATTTCAAAACACCCTCTTCTGCTCTCTCAACCACGCTCTTTTTATTTCCACACATCTCTCTTACCCTTACGTTACTTACTCGATCAAACCACCTCACACCACACATTGTCCTCAAACATCTCATTTCCAGCACATCCATCCTCCTGCGCACAACTCTATCCATCGCCCACGCCTCGCAACCATACAACATTGTTGGAACCACTATTCCTTCAAACATACCCATTTTTGCTTTCCGAGATAATGTTCTCGACTTCCACACATTTTTCAAGGCTCCCAAAATTTTCGCCCCCTCCCCCACCCTATGATCCACTTCCGCTTCCATGGTTCCATCCGCTGACAGATCCACTCCCAGATATCTAAAACACTTCACTTCCTCCAGTTTTTCTCCATTCAAACTCACCTCCCAATTGACTTGACCCTCAACCCTACTGTACCTAATAACCTTGCTCTTATTCACATTTACTCTTAACTTTCTTCTTCCACACACTTTACCAAACTCAGTCACCAGCTTCTGCAGTTTCTCACATGAATCAGCCACCAGCGCTGTATCATCAGCGAACAACAACTGACTCACTTCCCAAGCTCTCTCATCCCCAACAGACTTCATACTTGCCCCTCTTTCCAGGACTCTTGCATTTACCTCCCTAACAACCCCATCCATAAACAAATTAAACAACCATGGAGACATCACACACCCCTGCCGCAAACCTACATTCACTGAGAACCAATCACTTTCCTCTCTTCCTACACGTACACATGCCTTACATCCTCGATAAAAACTTTTCACTGCTTCTAACAACTTGCCTCCCACACCATATATTCTTAATATATATATATATATATATATCTTTCTTTCTTTTCTTTCAAACTATTCGCCATTTCCCGCATTAGCGAGGTAGCGTTAAGAACAGAGGACTGGGCCTTTGAGGGAATACCCTCACCTGGCCCAATTCTCTGTTCCTTCTTTTGGAAAAAAAAAAAAAAAAAAAAAAAAATATATATATATATATATATATATATATATATATATATAAAGAAACAGGAGGTCAAGTGAAAGGTGCAAGAGGTGAAAAAAAGGGCAAATGAGAGTTGGGGTGAGAGAGTATCATTAAATTTTAGGGAGAATAAAAATGTGTTCTGGAAGGAGGTAAATAAAGTGCGTAAGACAAGGGAGCAAATGGGAACTTCAGTGAAGGGCGCAAATGGGGAGGTGATAACAAGTAGTGGTGATGTGAGAAGGAGATAGGTGAGTATTTTGAAGGTTTGTTGAATGTGTTTGATGATAGAGTGGCAGATATAGGGTGTTTTGGTCGAGGTGGTGTGCAAAGTAAGAGGGTTAGGGAAAATGATTTGGTAAGCAGAGAAGAGGTAGTGAAAGCTTTGCGGAAGATGAAAGCCGGCAAGGCAGCAGGTTTGGATGGTATTGCGGTGGAATTTATTAAAAAAGGGGGTGACTGTTTTGTTGACTGGTTGGTAAGGTTATTTAATGTATGTATGACTCATGGTGAGGTGCCTGAGGATTGGCGGAATGCGTGCATAGTGCCATTGTACAAAGGCAAAGGGGATAAGAGTGAGTGCTCAAATTACAGAGGTATAAGTTTCTTGAGTATTCCTGGTAAGTTATATGGGAGGGTATTGATTGAGAGGGTGAAGGCATGTACAGAGCATCAGATTGGGGAAGAGCAGTGTGGTTTCAGAAGTGGTAGAGGATGTGTGGATCAGGTGTTTGCTTCGAAGTATGTATGTGAGAAATACTTAGAAAAGCAAATGGATTTGTATGTAGCATTTATGGATCTGGAGAAGGCATATGATAGAGTTCATAGAGATGCTCTGTGGAAGGTATTAAGAATATATGGTGTGGGAGGAAAGTTGTTAGAAGCAGTGAAAAGTTTTTATCGAGGATGTAAGGCATGTGTACGTGTAGGAAGAGAGGAAAGTGATTGGTTCTCAGTGAATGTAGGTTTGCGGCAGGGGTGTGTGATGTCTCCATGGTTGTTTAATTTGTTTATGGATGGGGTTGTTAGGGAGGTAAATGCAAGAGTTTTGGAAAGAGGGGCAAGTATGAAGTCTGTTGGGGATGAGAGAGCTTGGGAAGTGAGTCAGTTGTTGTTCGCTGATGATACAGCGCTGGTGGCTGATTCATGTGAGAAACTGCAGAAGCTGGTGACTGAGTTTGGTAAAGTGTGTGGAAGAAGAAAGTTAAGAGTAAATGTGAATAAGAGCAAGGTTATTAGGTACAGTAGGGTTGAGGGTCAAGTCAATTGGGAGGTGAGTTTGAATGGAGAAAAACTGAGGAAGTGAAGTGTTTTAGATATCTGGGAGTGGATCTGGCAGCGGATGGAACCATGGAAGCGGAAGTGGATCATAGGGTGGGGGAGGGGGCGAAAATTCTGCGGGCCTTGAAGAATGTGTGGAAGTCGAGAACATTATCTCGGAAAGCAAAAATGGGTATGTTTGAAGGAATAGTGGTTCCAACAATGTTGTATGGTTGCGAGGCGTGGGCTATGGATAGAGTTGTGCGCAGGAGGATGGATGTGCTGGAAATGAGATGTTTGAGGACAATGTGTGGTGTGAGGTGGTTTGATCGAGTGAGTAACGTAAGGGTAAGAGAGATGTGTGGAAATAAAAAGAGCGTGGTTGAGAGAGCAGAAGAGGGTGTTTTGAAGTTGTTTGGGCACATGGACAGAATGAGTGAGGAAAGATTGACCAAGAGGATATATGTGTCGGAGGTTGAGGGAACGAGGAGAAGAGGGAGACCAAATTGGAGGTGGAAAGATGGAGTGAAAAAGATTTTGTGTGATCGGGGCCTGAACTTGCAGGAGGGTGAAAGGAGCGCAAGGAATAGAGTGAATTGGAGCGATGTGGTATACCGGGGTTGACGTGCTGTCAGCGGATTGAATCAAGGCATGTGAAGCGTCTGGGGTAAACCATGGAAAGCTGTGTAGGTATGTATATTTGCGTGTGTGGACGTATGTATATACATGTGTATGGGGGGGGGGGTTGGGCCATTTCTTTCGTCTGTTTCCTTGCGCTACCTCGCAAACGCGGGAGACAGCGACAAAGTATAATTAAAAAATAATATAAAATATATATATATATATATATATATATATATATATATATATATATATATATATATATATATATATATATATGAGTTAGTGTGTTAGTAGTTTTGATGCACGGGACCGGGTTATAGTGATGGGAGTATGTGATAGAGTGTAAGAAAGTAAACTCTAGATTGACATGGGTAAAACTGAAAGTTGATGGAGAGACATGGGTGATTATTGATGCATAGGTACCTGGGCATGAGAAGAAAGATCATGAGAGGCAAGTGTTTTGGGAGCTGCTCTGTGAGTGTGTTCGTAGTTTTGATGCACGTGATCGGGTTATAGTGATGGGTGATTCGAATTCAAAGGTGAGCAATGTTATAGTTGTAGGTATAATTGGTGTACATGTGGTGTTCAGCGATGTAATTATAAATATTTAAGGGCTTGTAGATTTATGTGCTGTAAGAGAACTGGTATTTGGGAATACCTGGTTTAAAGAGAGAGATATACATAAGTATACGTATGTAAGTAGGAGAGATGGACAGAGAGTATTATTGGATTACGTGTTAATTGATAGACGCGCGAAAGAGTGACTTTTGGATGTTAATGTGCCGAGAAGTGCAACTGGAGGGATGTCTGATCATTATCTTGTGGAGGGGAAGGTGAATATCTGTAGAGGTTTTCAGAAAAGAAGAGATAATATTGGGGTGAAGATAGTGGTGAGGGTAAATGAGCTTGAGAAGGAGGTTTGCTTGAGGAAATATGAGAAGAGACTTAGTAAGAAATGGAATAAGGTGAGAGCAAAGGATGTAAGGGGTGTTGGGGAAGAATGGGATGTATTCAGGGAAGTAGTGATGTCTTGTGCAAAAGAGAATTGTGGCGTGAGAAGCGTATGAGGTGGGCAGTGTAGAAAAAGTAGTGAGTGGTGGGATGAAATAAGATTATTTGGTGAAAGAGAAGAGGGAGGCTTTTGGCCGAATTTTGCAGGGAAATAATGCAAATGAATGGGAGATGTATAAAAGAAAGAATGGAGGAGGTCAAGAGAGAGGTGCAAGAGTTGAAAGAGAGGGCAAATGAGAGTTGGGGTGAAAAAATATTAAATTTTAGGGTAAATAAAAAGATGTTTTGGAGGGAGGTAAATAAAGTGCGTAAGACAAGAGAACAAATGGATACATCGGTGAAGGGGGCTAATGAGGAGGTGATAGCAAGTAGTAGTGATGTGACGAGATGGATTGAGTATTCTGAAGGTTTGTTAAATGTGTTAGATGATAGAGTGGCAGCTATAGGGTGTTTTGGACGACGTGGTGTGGTAAGTGAGAGGAGGTAATAAAAGCTTTGCGGAAGATGAAAGCCAGGAATACAGCAGGTTTGGATGGTAATGAAGTGGAATTAACAAAAAAGGGGGGTGACTGTGTTGTTGGACGGTTGGTAAGGATATATAATGTATGTATGACTCATAATGAGGTGCCTGAGGAGTGGCGGAATGCATGCTTAGTGACGTTGTACAAAGGCAAAGGGGATGAAATTGAGTAATCAAGTTACAGAGGAAAAAGTTTTTTGAGTATTCCTGGGAAATTACATGTGAGGGTATTAATTGAGAGGGTTAAAGCATTTACATAGCATCAGACTGGGGAAGAGCAGTGCAGTTTCAGAAATGGTAGAAGATGTGTGGATCAGGTGTTTGCTTTGAAGAATGTATATGAGAAATACGGATAGATATAACGGATTTCTATGTAGCATTTATGGTTCTGGAGAAGGCATATGATAAAGCTGGTAGAGATGCTCTGTGGAGGTATTAAGAATATATGGTGTGGGAGGCAAGTTGTTAGAAGCAGTGAAAACTATTTATCGAGGATGTAAGGCATGTGTGCGAGTGGAAAGAGAGGAAAGTGATTGGTTCTCCGTGAATGTCGGTTTGCGGCAGGAGTGTGTGATGTCTCCATGATCTTTTAATTTGTGTATGGATGGGGTTGTTAGGGAGGTGAATGCAAGAGTTTTGGAGAGTTTTGTTGTAGATAAGAGAGCTTGAAAAGTGAATCAGTTGTTGTTCGCTGATAATACAGCGCTTGTAGCTGAATCGGGTGAGAAACTGCAGAAGCTGGTGACTGAGTTTGGTAAAGTTTGTGAAAAAGAAAGCTGAGAGTAAATGTGAATAAGAGGAAGCCTACTAGATATAGTAGGGTTGAGGGACAAGTCAATTGGGAGGTAAGTTTGAACTGAGAAACAATGGAAAAAGTGAAGTGTTTTAGATATTTGATAGTAGATTTGGCAGGGAATGGAACCATGAAAGTGGAAGTGAGTCAAAGTGTGGGGGGAGAGGGCGAAAGTTCTGGGAGCGTTGATAAATATGTGGAGGGCGAGATCATTATCGCGGAATAGAAAAATGGGTATGTTTAAAGGAATAGTGGTTTCAACAATGCTACATGGTTCCGAGGCGTGGATGTGTTGGAAATGAGATGTTTGGGGACAATATGTGGTGTGAGATGGTTTGATCGAGTAAGTAATGAAAAGGTTAGAGAGATGTGTGGTAATAAAAAAAGTGTGGTTGATAGAGCAGAAGATGGTGTTTTGAAATGGTTTAGTCACATGGAGAGAATGAGTGAGGAAAGATTGACAAAGAGAATATATATGTGTCAGAGGGGAAGGGAACGAGGAGAAGTTGGAGACCAAATTGAAGGTGGAAAGTTGGAGTGAAAAATATTTTGAGCGATCGGGGCCTGAACATGCAGGAGGGTGAAAGGCGTGCAAGGAATAAAGCGAATTGGAACGATATGGTATACCGGGGTCGACTTGCAGTTAATTGAATGAACCAGGCCATATGAAGCGTTTGGGGTAAACCATGGAAAATTTTGTGGGGCTTGGATGTGGAAAAGGAGCTGAGGATTCGGTGCATTATACATGACGTCTAGACAGTGAGTGTGAACGAATTTGGCCTTTGTTGTCTTTTCCTAGCGCTACATCGCACACATGCGGGGGGAGGGGCTGTCATATCGGATATGGTGGGGCTGTGACGGAAATGAATAAAGGCAGCATGTATGAAGTATGTACATGTGTATATATGTATATGTCTGTGTATGTATATATTTGTATATGTTGAATTTATAGGTATGTATATGTGCGTGTGTGGACGTGTATGTATATATATGAGTATGTGGACGGGTTGGGCCATTCTTTCGTCTGTTTCCTTGCACTACCTCGATAGCGCGGAGACAGCGACAAAGTATAACTAACAAATATAAATATCTATTACATAATGGCCTCCAACAGTATGTCTTCGGACTCGTGATCTTTTGCATGATAGTTGGAAACTCTAAGTGCTCGAATATTATAGCCCCTGATAGGGAAACGACTAATCAATTACTAATATTCGAATACCCTCCGCCTCATATCCATGAACAACGGGGCCTAAACCGGTTATATCCCACCAGGTTCACATTACAAGCAGTTACATTTTATAACTGGAACTGGATGGATGTTTGATCATTATCTTGTGGAGGCAAAGGTGAAGATAACTAGAGATTTTAAAAAAGATAGAGAGAATGTTGGGGTGAAGAGAGTGGTGAGAGTAAATGAGCTTGGGAAGGAGACCTGTATGAGGAAGTACCAGGAGAGACAGAGTACAGAATGGAAGAAGGTGAGAACAAAGGACATAAGGGGAGAGGGGGAGGAGTGGGATGTATTTAGGCAAGCAGTGATGGCTTGCACAAAAGATGCTTGTGTCATAAGAAGCGTGGGAGGTGGGCAGATAAGAAAGAGTAGTGAGCGGTGGGTGAAGATGTAGGATTATTAGTGAAAGAGAAGAAAGAGGCATTTGGACGATTTTTGCAGGAAAATAATGCAAATGATGGGAGATGTATAAAAGAAATAGGCAGGAAGTCAACAGAAAGGTGCAATAGGTGAAAAAGAGGGCAAATGAGAGTTGGGATGAGAGAGTATCATTAAATTTTAAGAGAAATAAAGATATGTTTTAGAAAGAGGTAAATAAAGTGCGTAAAACAAGGGAACGAATGAGAACATTAGTGAAGGGGACTAATAGGGTGATGATGACAATTAGTGGTGATGTGAAAAGGAGATGGAGTGAGTATTTTGATGGTTTGTTGAATGTGTTTGGTGGTAGAGTGGCAAATATAGGGTGTTTTAGTCAAGGTGGTGCGCAAAGTGACAGAGTTAGAGAGAATGATCTGGTAAATAGAGAAGAGGTAGTAAAAGCTTTGCGGAAGATGAAAGCCGCCAAGGCAGTGGGTTTGGATAGCATTGCATTAGAATTTATTAAAAAAGGGAGTGACTGTATTGTTGACTGGTTGGTAAGGTTATTTAATGTATGTATAACTCATGGTGAGGTCTCTGATGATTGGCGGAATGCTTGCACTGTGCCATGACAAAGGCAAAGGGGATAAAAGTGAGTGCTTAAATTAGAGAGGTATAAGTTTGTTGAGTATTCCTGGGACATTATATGGGAGGGTATTGATTGAGATGATGAAGGCATGTACAGAGCATCAGACTGGGGAGGAGCTGTGTGGTTTCAGAAGTGGTAGAGGATGTGTTTGCTTTGAGGAATGTATGTGAGAAATATTTAGAAAAGCAAATGGATTTTTATGTAGCATTTATGGATCTGGAGAAGGCATATGATAGAGTTGATATAGATGCTCTGTTGAAGGTATTAAGAAAATGTGGTGTGGGAGTCAAGTTGTTAGAAGCAGTGAAACGTTTTTATCGAGGATGTAAGGCATGTGTAAGAATAGGATGAGGTGAAAGTGATTGGTTTTCAGTGAATGTTGGATTGTGGCATGGGTGCGTGATGTCTCCATAGTTGTTTAATTTGTGTATGGATGTGGCTGTTAGGGAGGTGAATGCAAGAGTTCTGGAAAGAGGGGCAAGTATGCAGTCTGTTGTGGATGTGAGAGCTTAGGAAGTGAGTCAGTTGTTGTTCGTTGATGATACAGCGCTGGTGGCTGATTCGGATGAGAAATTGCAGAAGCTGGAGACTGAGTTTGGTAAAGTTTGTAAAAAAAGAAAGCTGAGAGTAAATATGAATAAGAGCAAGGATGTTTGACGGACAAGTCAAATGGGAGATAAGTTTGAATGGAGAAAAACTGGAGGATGTGAAGTGTTTTTGGCATCTGGGAGTGAATTTGGCAGCGGATGGAACCATGGAAGCGGAGGTGAGTCATAGGGTGGAGGAGGGGAGAAAATTCTGGGAGCCTTAAAAAACATATGGAAGTCGAGAACTTTATCTTGCAAAGCAAAAAGAGTATGTTTAAAGGAATAGTGGTTCCAACAATGATATATGGTTGCGAGGCGTGGGCTATAGAGGGTTTTGTGCGAAGTAGGGTGGATGTGCTGGAAATGGGATGTTTAAGGATAAGTGGTGAGAGGTGGTTTAAACGAGTATCTAATAAATGGGTAAGAGAGATGTGTGGTAATAAAAAGACAGTTGTTGAGAGAGGAGAAGAGGGTGTTTTGAAATGGTTTGGAGAGAATCAGCGAGGATACATTGACAAAGAGGATGTATGTGTCAGAGGTGGAGGGATCTAAGAGAAGCGGGAGACAAAATTGGAGGTGGAAAGATGGAGTGAAAAAGATTTTGAGTGATGGGGCCTGAACATGCAGGAGGGTGAAAGGCGAGCACTGAATAAAGTAAATTGGAACGATGTGGTCTACCGGTGTCGACGTGATGTCAGTGGATTGAATAAGGGCATGTAAAGCGTCCAGAGTAAATCATGGAAAGTTTTGTGGGGTTTGGAAATGAAAAAAGAGCTGTGGTATCGTTGCATGATGCATGACAGCTAGACACTGAGTGTGAATGAATGTGGCCGTTGTTGTCTTTTCCTAGCGTTACCTCGCCCACATGCGGAGGGAGGGGGTTGTCATTTCATATTTGGCGGGGTGGCAAAGGGAATGAATAAGTGCAGACAGTATGAATTATGTACATGTGTATACATGTGTATGTCACTATGAGAACATATATGTATACGTTGAGATGTATAGGTACGTATGTGTGCATGTGTGGACGTGTATGTATATACATGTGTATGTGGGTGCGTTGGGCCATTCTTTCGTCTGTTTCATTGCGCAACCTCGTTAACACGGGGGACAGCAACAAAATATAATAAAAAAAATATAGTAAGAATATATATATATATATATATATATATATATATATATATATATATATATATTATTTATTTGGCTTTGTCGCTGTCTCCCGCGTCAGCGAGGTAGCGCAAGGAAACAGACGATAGAATGGCCCAACCCACCCACATACACATGTATATACATACACCTCCACACACGCAAATATACATACCTATACATCTCAATGTACACATATATATATACACACACAGATATATACATATATACACATGTACATAATTCATAGTGTTAGCCTTTATTTGTTCCCATCGCCACCTCGCAACACATGGAATAACAACCCCCTCCCCCCTCATGTGTACGAGGTAGCGCTAGGAAAAGACACCAAAGGCCCCATTCGTTCACACTCAGTCTCTAGCTGTCATGTAATAATGCACCGAAACCACAGCTCCTTTCCACAACAAGGCCCCACACAACTTTCCATGGTTTACCACTGACGCTTCACATGCCCTGGGTCAATCCATTGACAGCACGTCGACCCCGCAATAACACATCGTTCCAATTCACTCTATTCCTTGCACGCCTTTCACCCTCCTGCATGTTCAGGCCACGATCAAACAAAATCTTTTTCACTCCATCTTTCCACCTCTACTTTTTTGCTCCCACTTCTCGTTCCCTCCATCTCTGAAACATATATCTTCTTGGTCAATCTTTCCTCACTCATTCTCTCCATGTGGCCAAACCACTACAAAAAACCCTCTTCTGCTCTCTCAACCACACTCTTTTTATTTCCATACATCTCTCTTTCCCTTACATTATTTACTCGATCAAACCACCTCACACCACATATTGTCGTCAAACATCTCATTTCCAGCACATCCACCCTCCTGCGCACTACTCTATCCATAGCCCACGCCTCGCAACCATACAACATTGTTGGAACCACTATTCCTTCAAACATACCCATTTTTGCTTTCCGAGATAAGGTTCTCGACTTCCAAACATTTTTCAAGGCTCCCAAAATTTTCGCACTCTCCCCCTCCCTATGATTCACTTTCACTTCCATGGTTCCATCCGCTGCCAGATCCACTCCCAGATATCTAAAACACTTTATTTCCTCCAGTTTTTCTCCATTCAAACTTACCTCTCAATTGACTTGACCCTCAAACCGACTGTACCTAATAACCTTGCTCTTACTCACATTTACTCTTAACTTTCTTCTTTCACACACTTTACCAAACTCAGTCACCAGCTTCTGGCGTTTCTTACATGAATCAGCCACCAGCGCTGTATCATCAGCGAACAACAACTGTCTAACTTCCCAAGCTCTCTCATCCAAAACAGACTGCATACTTGTCACTCTTTCCAAAACTCTTGCAATCACCTCCCTAACAACCCCATCCATAAACATATTAAACAACTATGGAGACATCACACATCCCTCCCGCAAACCTGCATTCACTAACAACGGATCGCTTTCCTCTCTTCCTACACGTAGACGTGCCTTACATCCTCGATAAAAACTTTTCACTGCTTCTAACAACTTGCCTCCCTCACCATATATTCTTAAAACCTTCGATAGAACATCTCTATCAACTCTATCATATGCCTTCTCCAGATCCATAAATGCTACATACAAATCCACTTGTTTTTCTATGTATTTCTCACATACATTCTTCAAATCAAACACCTGATACACATATCCTCTACCACTTCTGAAACCACACTGCTCTTCCCCAATCTGATGCTCTGTACATGCCTTCACCCTCTCAATCAATACCCTCCCATATAATTTACCAGGAATACTCAACCAACTTATACCTCTGTAATTTGAGCACTCACTCTTATCCCCTTTGCCTTTGTACAATGGCACTATGCACGCATTACGCCAATCCTCATCCACCTCACCATGAATCATACATACATTAAATAACCTTACCAACCAGTCAACAATACAGTCACCCCCTTTTTTAATAAATTCCACAGCAATACCATCCAAACCTGCTGCCTTGTCGGCTTTCATCTTCTGTAAAGCTTTTACTACCTCTTCTCTATTTACCAAATCATTTTCCCTAACCCTCTCATTTTGCACACCACCTCGACCAAAACACCCTATATCTGCCACTCTATCATCAAACACATTCAACAAACCTTCAAAATACTCATTCCATCCCCTTCTCACATCACCACTGCTTGTTATCACGTCCCCATTAGCGCCCTTCACTGAAGTTCCCATTTGTCTTACGCACTTTATTTACCTCCTTCCAAAACATCTTTTTATTCTCCCTGAAATTTAATGATACTCTCTCTCCCCAACTCTCCTTTGCCCTCTTTTTCAACTCTTGCAACTTTCTCTTGATCTCCTGCCTCTTTCTCTTATACCTCTGCGACTCATTTGCATTTTCTCCCTGCAAAAATCGTCGAAATGCCTTTCTCTTCTCTTTCACTAATAATCTTACTTATTCATCCCACCACTCACTGCCTTTTCTAATCAACCCACCTCCCACGCTTCTCATGCCACAAGCATATTTTGCGCGTGTATATATATATATATATATATATATATATATATATATATATATATATATATATATATATATATATATATATATTTTTTTTTTTTTTTTTTTTTTTTTATTTGTCGCTGTCTCCCGCGTTTGCGAGGTAGCGCAAGGAAACAGACGAAAGAAATGGCCCAACCCCCACCCCCATACACATGTACATACACACGTCCACACACGCAAATATACATACCTACACAGCTTTCCATGGTTTACCCCAGACGCTTCACATGCCTTGCTTCAATCCACTGACAGCACGTCAACCCCTGTATACCACATGACTCCAATTCACTCTATTTCTTGCCCTCCTTTCACCCTCCTGCATGTTCAGGCCCCGATCACACAAAATCTTTTTCACTCCATCTTTCCACCTCCAATTTGGTCTCCCTCTTCTCCTCGTTCCCTCCACCTCCGACACATATATCCTCTTGGTCAATCTCTCCTCACTCATTCTCTCCATGTGCCCAAACCATTTCAAAACACCCTCTTCTGCTCTCTCAACCACGCTCTTTTTATTTGCACACATCTCTCTTACCCTTACGTTACTTACTCGATCAAACCACCTCACACCACACATTGTCCTCAAACATCTCATTTCCAGCACATCCATCCTCCTGCGCACATCTCTATCCATAGCCCACGCCTCGCAACCATACAACATTGTTGGAACCACTATTCCCTCAAACATACCCATTTTTGCTTTCCGAGATAATGTTCTCGACTTCCACACATTTTTCAAGGCTCCCAGAATTTTCGCCCCCTCCCCCACCCTATGATCCACTTCCGCTTCCATGGTTCCATCCGCTGACAGATCCACTCCCAGATATCTAAAACACTTCACTTCCTCCAGTTTTTCTCCATTCAAACTCACCTCCCAATTGACTTGACCCTCACCCCTACTGTACCTAATAACCTTGCTCTTATTCACATTTACTCTCAACTTTCTTCTTCCACACACTTTACCAAACTCAGTCACCAGCTTCTGCAGTTTCTCACATGAATCAGCCACCAGCGCTGTATCATCAGCGAACAACAACTGACTCACTTCCCAAGCTCTCTCATCCCCAACAGACTTCATACTTGCCCCTCTTTCCAGGACTCTTGCATTTACCTCCCTTACAACCCCATCCATAAACAAATTAAACAACCATGGAGACATCACACACCCCTGCCGCAAACCTACATTCACTGAGAACCAATCACTTTCCTCTCTTCCTACACGTACACATGCCTTACATCCTCGATAAAAACTTTTCACTGCTTCTAACAACTTGCCTCCCACACCATATATTCTTAATACCTTCCACAGAGCATCTCTATCAACTCTATCATATGCCTTCTCCAGATCCATAAATGCTACATACAAATCCATTTGCTTTTCTAAGTATTTCTCACATACATTCTTCAAAGCAAACACCTGATCCACACATCCTCTACCACTTCTGAAACCGCACTGCTCTTCCCCAATCTGATGCTCTGTACATATATGTTCACCCTCTCAATCAATACCCTCCCATATAATTTACCAGGAATACTCAACAAACTTATACCTCTGTAATTTGAGCACTCACTCTTATCCCCTTTGCCTTTGTACAATGGCACTATGCACGCATTCCGCCAATCCTCAGGCACCTCACCATGAGTCATACATACATTAAATAACCTTACCAACCAGTCAACAATACAGTCACCCCCTTTCTTAATAAATTCCACTGCAATACCATCCAAACCTGCTGCCTTGCCGGCTTTCATCTTCCGCAAAGCTTTTACTACCTCTTCTCTGTTTACCAAATCATTTTCCCTAACCCTCTCACTTTGCACACCACCTCGACCAAAACACCCTATATCTGCCACTCTGTCATCAGACACATTCAACAAACCTTCAAAATACTCATTCCATCTCCTTCTCACATCACCGCTACTTGTTATCACCTCCCCATTTACGCCCTTCACTGAAGTTCCCATTTGCTCCCTTGTCTTACGCACCCTATTTACCTCCTTCCAGAACATCTTTTTATTCTCCCTAAAATTTACTGATAGTCTCTCACCCCAACTCTCATTTGCCCTTTTTTTCACCTCTTGCACCTTTCTCTTGACCACCTGTCTCTTTCTTTTATACTTTATATATATATATATATATATATATATATATATATATATATATATATATATATATATATATATATATATATATATATATAGGTGAATGTAGGTTTGCGGCAGGGGTGTGTGATGTCTCCATGGTTATTTAATTTGTTTATGGATAGGGTTGTTAGGGAGGTGAATGCAAGAGTTTTGGAAAGAGGGGCAAGTATGAAGTCTGTTGGGGATGAGAGAGCCTGGGAAGTGAGTCACTTGCTGTTGGCTGATGATACAGCGCTGTTGGCTGATTCATGTGAGAAACTGCAGATGTTGGTGACTGAGTTTGGTAAAGTGTGTGAAAGAAGAAAGTTAAGAGTAAATGTGAATAAGAGCAAGGTTATTAGGTACAGTAGGGTTGAGGGTCAAGTCAATTGGGAGGTGAGTTTGAATGGAGAAAAACTGGAGGAAGTGAAGTGTTTTAGATATCTGGGAGTGGATCTGGCAGCGGATGGAACCATGGAAGCGGAAGTGAATCATAGGGTGGGGGAGGGGGCGATAATTCTGGGAGCCTTGAAGAAAGTGTGGAAGTCGAGAACATTATCACGGAAAGCAAAAATGGGTATGTTTGTAGGAATAGTGGTTCCAACAATGTTGTATGGTTGCGAGGCGTGGACTATGGATAGAGTTGTGCGCAGGAGGATGGATGTGCTGGAAATGAGATGCTTGAGGACAATGTGTGGTGTGAGGTGGTTTGATCGAGTGAGTAACGTAAGGGTAAGAGAGATGTGTGGAAATAAAAAGAGCGTGTTTGAGAGAGCAGAAGAGGGTGTTTTGAAATGGTTTGGGCACATGGAGAGAATGAGTGAGGAAAGATTGAACAAGAGGATATATGTGTCGGAGGTGGAGGGAACGAGGAGAAGAGGGAGACCAAATTGGAGGTGGAAAGAAGGAGTGAAAAAGATTTTGTGTGATCGGGGCCTGAACATGCAGGAGGGTGAAAGGAGGGCAAGGAATAGAGTGAATTGGAGCGATGTGGTATACCGGGGTTGACGTGCTGTCAGTGGATTGAATCAAGGCATGTGAAGCGTCTGGGGTAAACCATGGAAAGCTGTGTAGGTATGTATATTTGCGTGTGTGGACGTATGTATATACAAGTGTATGGGGGTGGGATGGGCCATTTGTTTCGTCTGTTTCCTTGCGCTACCTCGCAAACGCGGGAGACAGCGACAAAGCAAAAAAAAAAAAAAAGAATATATATATATATATATATATATATATATATATATATATATATATATATATATATTTTCCCTGGGGATAGGGGACAAAGAATACTTCCCACGTATTCCCTACGTGTCGTAAAAGGCGACTAAAAGGGGAGGGAGCGGGGGGCTGGAAATCCTCCCCTCTCGTTTTTTTTTTTAATTTTCCAAAAGAAGGAACAGAGAATTGGGCCAGGTGAGGGTATTACCTCAAAGACCCAGTCTTCTGTTCTTAACGCTACCTCGCTAATGCGGGAAATGGCGAACAGTTTGAAAGAAAAGAAATATATATATATATATATATATATATATATATATATATATATATATATATATATATATATATATATATATATATATACATATTTTTATATATATATATATATATATATATATATATATATATATATATATATATATATATATATATATATATATATATATATATATATATATATATACATATTCATATATATATATATATATATATATATATATATATATATATATATATATATATATATATATATATATAAATATATATATATATATATTGATTGAGAGGGTGAAGGCATGTACAGAGCATCAGATTGGGGAAGAGCAGTGTGGTTTCAGAAGTGGTAGAGGATGTGTGGATCAGGTGCTTGCTTTGAAGAATGTATGTGAGAAATACTTAAAAAGCAAATGGATTTGTATGTAGCATTTATGGATCTGGAGAAGGCATATGATAGAGTTGATAGAGATGCTCTGTGGAAGGTATTAAGAATATATGGTGTGGGAGGCAAGTTGTTAGAAGCAGTGAAAAATTTTTATCGAGGATGTAAGGCATGTGTACGTATAGGAAGAGAGGAAAGTGATTCGTTCTCAGTGAATGTAGTTTTGCGGCAGGGGTGTGTGATGTCTCCATGGTTGTTTAATTTGTTTATGGATGGGGTTGTTAGGGATGTGAATGCAAGAGTTTTGGAAAGAGGGGCAATTATGAAGTCTGTTGGGGATGAGAGAGTTTGGGAAGTGAGTCAGTTGTTGTTCGCTGATGATACAGCGCTGGTGGCTGATTCATGTGAGAAACTGCAGAAGCTGGTGACTGAGTTTCGTAAAGTGTGTGAAAGAAGAAAGTTAAGAGTAAATGTGAATAAGAGCAAGGTTATTAGGTACAGTATGGTTTAGGGTCAAGTCAACTGGGAGGTGAGTTTGAATGAAGAAAAACTGGAGGAAGTAAAGTGTTTTACATATCTGGGAGTGGATCTGGCAGCGGAGGGAACCATGGAAGCGGAAGTGGATCATAGGGTGGGGGAGGGGGCGAAAATTCTGGGAGCCTTGAAGAATGTGTGGAAGTCGAGAACATTATCTCGGAAAGCAAAAATGGGTATGTTTGAAGGAATAGTGGTTCCAACAATGTTGTATGGTTGCGAGGCGTGGGCTATGGATAGAGTTGTGCGCAGGAGGATGGATGTGCTGGAAATGAGATGTTTGAGGACAATGTGTGGTGTGAGGTGGTTTGATCGAGTAAGTAACGTAAGGGTAAGAGAGATGTGTGGAAATAAAAAGAGCGTGGTTGAGAGAGCAGAAGAGGGTGTTTTGAAATGGTTTTTGCACATGGAGAGAATGAGTGAGGAAAGATTGACCAAGATGATATATGGTGGTTTGATCGAGTAAGTAACGTAAGGGTAAGAGAGATGTGTGGAAATAAAAAGAGCGTGGTTGAGAGAGCAGAAGAGGGTGTTTTGAAATGGTGGTTTGATCGAGTAAGTAACCTAAGGGTAAGAGAGATTTGTGGAAATAAAAAGAGCGTGGTTGAGAGAGCAGAAGAGGGTGTTTTGAAATGGTTTGGGCACATGGAGAGAATGAGTGAGGAAAGATTGACCAAGATGCTATATATGTCGTAGGTGGAGGGAACGAGGAGAAGTGGGAGACCAAATTGGAGGTTGAAAGATGGAGTGAAAAAGATTTTGAGTGATCGGGGCCTGAACATGGAGGAGGTTGAAAGGCGGGCAAGGAATAGAGTGAATTGGATCGATGTGGTATACCGGGGTTAACGTGCTGTCTTGTAAAGCGTCTGGGGTAAACCCTGGAAAGTTTTGTGGGGCCTGGATGTGGAAAGGGAGCTGTGTTTTCGGGCATTCTTGCATGACAGCTAGAGAATGAGTGTGTACTAATGTGGCCTTAGTTGTCTTTTCGTAGCGCTACCTCGCACACATGAAGGGGGAGGGGGATGGTATTCCATATGTGGCGAGGTGGCGATGGGAAAGAATAAAGGTAGACAGTGTGAATTGTGTGCATGGATATATATGTATGTGTCTGTGTGTGTATATATATGTGTACATTGAGATGTATAGGTATGTATATTTGCGTGTGTGGACATGTATGTATATACATGTGTATGGGGTGGGTTGGGCCATTTCTTTCGTCTGTTTCCTTGCGCTACCTCGCAAACGCGGGAGACAGCGACAAAGCAAAATAGATAAATAAATAAATAAATATATATATATATATATATATATATATATATATATATATATATATATATATATATATATATATATATATATATATATATATATAAATATATATGTGTATATATTTATATATATATATATATATATATATATATATATATATATATATATATATATATATATATATATATATATATATATATATTATATATTTATTTCGCTTTGTCGCTGTCTCCCGTGTCAGCGAGGTAGCGCAAGGAAACAGACGAAAGAATGGCCCAACCCGCCCACATACTCATGTATATACATACACGTCCAAACATATGAATATACATACCTATACATCTCAATATACACATATATATACACACACAGACACATATATATATACATGTGTACATAATTCATACTGTCTGCCTTTATTTGTTCCAATCGCCACCTCGCCACATATGGAATAAAAAACCCCTCCCCCCTCATGTGTGCAAGGTAGCGCTAGGAAAAGACACGAAAGGCCCCATTCGTTCACACTCAGTCTCTAGCTGTCATGTAATAATGCACCGAAACCGCAGCTCCCTTTCCACATCCAGGCCCCACTAAACTTTCCTTGGTTTACCCCAGACGCTTCATATGCCCTGGTTCAATCTATTGACAGTACGTCAACCCCGTTAAAACACATCGTTCCAATTCATTCTATTCCTTGCCCGCCTTTTAACCCCCCTACATGTTCAGGCCCCGATCATTGAAAATCTTTTTCACTCCATCTTCCCACCTCCAATTTGGTCTCCCACTTCTCCTCGTTCCCTCCACCTCTGACACATATATCTTCTCGGTCAATCTTTCTTCACTCATTCTCTCCATTTGACGAAACCATTTCAAAACACCCTCTTCTGCTCTCTCAACCAAACTCTTTTCATTTCCACACATCTCTCTTACCCTTACATAACTTACTCGATCAAAACACCTCACTCCACATATTGTCCTAAAACATCCCATTTCTAGCACATCCACCCTCCTGCGCACAACGCTATCCATAGCCCACGTCTCGCAACCATTGTTGGAACAACTATTCCTTCAAACATACCCATTTTTGCTTTCCGAGATAATGTTCTCGACTTCCACACATTCTTCGAGGCTCCCAGAATTCTCGCCCCCTCCCCCACCCTATGATTCACTTCCGCTTCCATGGTTCCATCCGCTGCCAGATCCACTCCCAGATATCTAAAACACTTTACATCCTCCAGTTTTTCTCCATTCAAACTTACCTCCCAATTGACTTGACCCTCAACCCTACTGTACCTAATAACCTTGCTCTTATTCACATTTACTTTTAACTTTCTTCTTTCACACACTTTACCAAACTCAGTCACCAGCTTCTGCAGTTTCTTACATGAATCAGCCACCAGCGCTGTATCATCAGCGAACGACAACTGACTCACTTCCCAAGCTCTCTCATCCACAACAGACTCAATACTTGCCCCTCTTTCCAAAACTCTTGCCTTCACCTCCCTAACAACCCCATCCATAAACAAATTAAACAACGATGGAGACATCACACATCTTTGCCGCTAACCTACATTCACTGAGAACCAATCACTTTCCTCTCTTCCTACACATGCACATGCCTTACATCCTCGATAAAAACTTTTCACTGCTTCTAACAACTTGCCTCCCATACCAGATATTCTTAAAACCTTCCACAGAGCATCTATATCAACTCTATCATATACCTTCTCCAAATCCATAAATGCTACATACAAATCCATTTGTTTTTCTAAGTATTTCTCACAGACATTCTTCAAAGCAAACACCTGATCCACACATCCTCTTCCACTTCTGAAACCACACTGCTCTTCCCCAATCTGATGCTCTGTACATGCCTTCACCCTCTCAATCAATACCCTCCCATAAAATTTACCAGGAATACTCAACAAACTTTTACCTCTGTAATTTGAGCAATCACTCTTATCCCCTTTGCCTATGTACAATGGCACTATGGAAGTATTCCGCCAATCCTCAGGCACCTCACCATGAATCATATATACATTAAATAACCTAACCAACCAGTCAACAATACAGTCACCCCCTTTTTTTAATAAATTCCACTGCAATACCACCCAAACCTGCTGCCTTGCCGGCTTTCATCTTCCGTAAAGCTTTTACAATTTCTTCTCTATCTACCAAATCATTTTCCCTAACCCTCTCACTATCCACACCACCTACACCGAAACACCCTATATCTGCCACTCTGTCATCAAACACATTCAACAAACCTTCAAAATACTCACTCCATCTCCTTCTCACATCACCACTACTTGTTATCACCTCCCCATTAGCCCCCTTCACTGAAGTTCCCATTTGCTCCCTTGTCTTATGCACTTTATTTACCTCGTTCCGAAACATCTTTTTATTCTCCCTGAAATTTAATGATACTCTCTCACCCCAACTCTCAATTGCCCTCTTTTTCACCTCTTGCACCTTTCTCTTGACCTCTTACCTCTTTCTTTTATACCTCTCCCACTCATTTGCATTTTTTCCCTGCAAAAATCTTCCAGATGCCTCTCTCTTCTTTTTCACTAATAATCTTACTTCATCATCCCACCACTCACTACCTTTTTTAATCAACCCACCTCCCACTCTTCTCATGCCACAAGCATCGTTTGCGCAAGCCATCACTGCTTCCCTAAATACATCCCATTCCTCCCCCACTCCCCTTACCTCCTTTGTTCTCACCTTTTTCCATTCTGTACTCAGTCTCTCCTGTACCTCCTCACACAAGTGTCCTTCCCAAGCTCACTTACTCTCACCACTCTCTTCACCCCTACATTCTCTCTTCTTTTCTGAAAACCCCCACAAATCTTCACCTTCGCCTCCACAAGATAATGATCAGACACCCCTCCAGTTTCACCTCTCAGCACATTAATATCCAGAAGTCTCTCTTTCGTGCGTCTATCAATTAACACGTAATCCCATAACGCTCTCTGGCCATCTCTCCTACTTACATACGTATATTTATGTATATCTCTCTTTTTAAACCAGGTATTTCCAATCACCAGTCCTTTTTCAGCACAGAAATCTACAAGCTCTTCACCATTTCCATTTACAAAACTGAACACTTCATGTATACCAATTATTCTCTCAACTGCCACATTACTTACCTTTGCATTCAAATCACCCATCGCTATAACCCGGTCTTGTGCATCAAAACCACTAACACACTCATTCAGCTGCTCCCAAACCACTTGCCTCTCATGATCTTTCTTCCCATGCCCAGGTGCATATGCACCAATAATCACCCATCTCTCGCCATCAACTTTCAGTTTTACCCATATCAATCTAGAGTTTACTTTCTTATACTCTATCACATACTCCCACAACTCCTGATTCAGGAGTAGTGCTACTCCTTCCCTTGCTCTTGTCCTCTCACTAACCCCTGAATTTACTCCCAAGACATTCCCAAACCACTCTTCCCCTTTCCTTTCCTCAAACATACTATCTATCTCCCCTTTTTTCTCATCTTGGTTACATCCACACACAATTACACATCCCAATCTGAGCCTTCGAGGAGGATGAGCACTTCTCGCGCGACTTCTTCTTCTGTTTCCCCTTTTAGAAAGTTAAAATACAAGGAGGGGAGGGTTTCTGGCCCCCAGCTCCCGTCCCGTTTAGTCGCCTTCTACGACACGTGAGGAATGCGTGGGAAGTATTCTTTCTCCCCTATCCCCAGGGATATATATATATATATATATATATATATATATATATATATATATATATATATATATATATATATATATATATATATATATATATATATATATATATATATATATATATATATATATATATATATATACACATGTTTATCATTTTATCTATTTCATTTTCCCTTGTCGCTGTCTCCCGCTTTAGCGAAGTAGCGCAAGGAAACAGACGAAAGAATGGCCCAACCCACCCATATACGCATGTATATACAAACACTTCCACACATGCAAATATACATACCTATACATCTCAACGTATACATATATATATATATATATATATATATATATATATATATATATATATATATATATATATATATATATATATATATATATATATATATATATATATATATATATATATATATATATATATATATATATATATATATATATATATATATATATATATATATATATATACATATATATATATATATATATATATATATATATATATATATATATATATATATATATATATATATATATATATATATATATATATATATATATATATATATATATATATATATATATATATATATATATATATATATATATATATATACACACACAAACACATACATATATGCACATGTACATAATTCATACTGTCTGCTTTGATTCATTTCAATCCCCATCTCGCCACACATGAAATAACAACCCCCTCCTTCCTCATGTGTGCGAGGTAGCGCTAGGAAAAGACAACAAAGGCCCCATTCGCTCACGCTCTGTCTCTAGCTGTCATGTAATAATGCACCGAAAACACATCTCCCTTTCCACATCCAGGCCCCACACAACTTTCCATGGTTTACAACAGACCCTTCACATTCCCTGATTCAATCCATTGACATCACCTCGACCCCGGTATACCACATCGTTCCAATTCACTCTATTCCTTGCACGCCTTTCACCCTCCTGCATGTTCAGACCCCCATTACTCAAAATCTTTTTCACACCATCTTTCCACCTCCAATTTGGTCTCCCATTTCTCCTCGTTCCCTCCACCTCTGAAACATATATCCTCTTGGTCAAACTTTCCTCACTCATTCTCTCCATGTGACGAAACCATTTCAAAACACCCTCTTCTGCTATCTCAACCACACTCTTTCTATTACCACACATCTCTCTTACCCGATTATTATTTACTCGATCAAACCACCTCACACCAAATATTATCCTCAAACATCTCATTTCCAGCACATCCACCATCTTGCGCACAACTCTATCCATAGCCCACGCCTCGCAATCATACAACATTCCTTCAAACATACCTATTTTTGCTTTCCGAGATAATGTTCTCGACTTCCACACATTCTTCAAGGCTCACAGATTTTTCGCCCCCTCCCCCACCCTATGATTCACTTCCTCTTCCATGGTTCCATCCGCTGCCAAATCCACTCCTAGATATCTAAAACACTTCACTTCCTTCTGTTTTTCTCCATTCAAACTTACCTCCCAATTGATTTGACCCTCAACCCTACTGTACCTAATAACCTTGCTCTTATTCACATTTACTCTCAACTTTCTTCGTTCACACACTTTACCAAATTCAGTCACCAGCTTCTGCAGTTTTTCACATGAATCAGCCACCAGCGCTGTATCATCAGCGAACAACAACTGACTCACTTCCCAAGCTCTCTCACCCACAACAGACTTCATACTTCCCCTTCTTTCCATAACTCTTGCATTCACCTCCCTAACAACCCCATCCATAAACAAATTAAACAACCATGGAGACATCACACACCCCTGCCGCAAAACTACATTCACTGCGAACCAATCACTTTCCTCCCTTCCTTCACGTACACATTCCTTACATCCTCGATAGAAACATTTCACTGCTTCTAACAAATTGCCTCCCACACCATATATTCTTAATACCTTCAACAGAGCATCTCTATCAACTCTATCACATCCCTTCTCCAGATCCATAAATGCTATAAAAAAATCCATTTGCTTTTCTAAGTATTTCTCACATACATTCCTCAAAGCAAACACTTGATCCACACATCCTCTACCACTTCTGAAACCCCACTGCTCTTCCCCGATCTGATGGTCTGTACATGCCTTCACCCTCTCAATCAATGCCCTCCCATATGATATACCAGGAATACTCTGTAATTTGAGCACTCACCTTTGTTCCCTTTGCCTTTGCAGAATGGCACTATGCAAGCATTCCGCAAATTCTCAGGCACCTCACAATGAATCATACATACATTAAATAACCATCCAACCAGTCAACAACACAGTTACCTCCTTTTTTTCAGACATTCCACTGCAATACCACCAAACCCGCTGCCTTGCCGGCTTTCATCATCCGCAAAGATTTTACTACCTCCTCTCTGTTCACAAAATCATTTTCCCTAACCCTCTCATTTTGCACACCACCTCGACGAAAACACCCTATATATACCACTCCATCATCAAACACATTCATAAAACTTCAAAATACTCACTCCACCTCCTTCTCACATCACCACTACTTGTTATCACTTTCCCATTAGCCCCCTTCACTGAAGTTCTCATTTTTTCCCTTGTCTTACGCACTTTATTTGCCTCCTTTAAAAACATCTTTTTATTCTCCCTAAAATTTAATGATACTCTCTCAACCCAACTCTAATTTACCCTCTGTTTCACCTCTTGCACCTTTCTCTTGACCTCCTACCTTTTTCTTTTATACATCTCCCACTCATTTGCGTTATTTCCCTGCAAAAATCGTCCAAATGCCTCTCTCTTCTCTTTCACTAATAATCTTACTTCTTCATCCCACCACTCACTACCCTTTCTAATCTGCCCACCTCTCACTCTTCTCATGACACAAGCATCTTTTGCGTAAGCAATCACTGCTTCCCTAGATGCATCCCATTCCTCCCCCACTCTGCTTACCTCCTTTGTTCTCACCTTTTTCCCCTTACCTCCTTTGTTTCTACCTTTTTCCGTTCTGTAATCAATCTCTCCTGGTACTTCCTCACACAAGCCTCCTTCCCAAGCTTACATACTCTCACCACTCTCTTCACCCCAACATTTTCTCTTCTTTTCTGAAAACCTTTACAAATCTCCAACTTCGCCTCCATAAGATAATGATCAAACATCACTCCAGTTGCACTTCTCAGCTCATTAACATCCAAAAGTCTCTCTTTTCCGCGCCTATCAATTAACACGTAATTCAATAACGTTCTCTGGCCATCTCTCCTACTTCCATGCGTATACTAGTGTATATCTCCCTTTTTAAATCAGGTATTTCCAATCACAAGTCCTTTTTCAGCACATAAATGTCCAAGCTCTTCACCATTTCCATTAACAGCACTGGACACTTCATGTATACCAATTATTCCTTCAACTGCCATATTACTCACCTTTGCATTCAAATCACCCATCACTATAACCCGGTCTCGTGCATCAAAACCACTAACACACTCATTCATCTGCTCCCAAAACACTTGCCTCTCATGTTCTTTCTTCTCATGCCCAGGTGCATATGCACCAATAATCACCGATCTCTGTCCATCAACTTTTAGTTTTACCCATATCAATCTAGAGTTTATTTTCCTACACTCTATCACATACTCCCACCACTCCTGTTTCATGAGTAGTGCTAATCCTTCCTTTGCTTTTGTCCTCTCACTAACCCCTGACTTTACTTCCAAGAAATTCCCAAACCACTCTTCCCCTTTACCCTTGAGTTTCGTTTCACTCAGAGCCAAAACATTCAGGTTCCTTATCTTAAACAAGCTACCTATCTCTCCTTTTTTCCGATCTTGGTTACATCCACACACATTTAGACACCCCAGTCTGAGCCTTCGAGGATGGGCACTCTCCGCGTGACTCCTCTTTCTCTTCAACTCCTGCTTCTTTCTTTTATATTTATATATATATATATATATATATATATATATATATATATATATATATATATATATATATATATATATATATATATATCTATATCTATATATATATATATATATATATATATATATATATATATATATATATATATATATATATATATATATATATATATATATATATATATATATATATATATACATATGTACTTCTGAAACCACACTGCTCTTCCCCAATCTGATGCTCTGTACATGCCTTCACCCTCTCAATCAATACCCTCCCATATAATTTGCCAGGAATACTCAACAAACTTATACCTCTGAAATTTGAGCACTCACTCTTATCCCCTTTGCCTTTGTACGATGGCACTATGCACGCATTCCGCCAATCCTCAGGCACCTCACCATGAGTCATACATACATTAAATAACCTTACCAACCAGTCAACAATACAGTCACCCCCTTTTTTAATAAATTCCACTGCAATACCATCCAAAACCTGCTGCCTTGCCGGCTTTCATCTTCCGCAAAGCTTTTACTACCTCTTCTCTCTTTACCAACTCATTTTCCCAAACCCTCGCACTTTGAACACCACCTCGACAAAAACACCCTATATCTGCCACTTTATCATCAAACACATTCAACAAACCTTCAAAATACTCACTCCATCTCCTTCTCACATCACCACTACTTGTTATCACCTCCCCATTTGCGCCCTTCACTGAAGTTCCCATTTGCTCCCTTGTCTTACGCACTTTATTTACCTCTTTCCAGAACATCATTTATTCTCCCTAAAATTTAATGATACTCTCTCACCCCAACTCTCATTTGCCCTTTTTTCACCTCTTGCACCTTTCTCTTGACCTCCTGTCTCTTTCTTTTATACGTCTCCCACTCAATTTCATTTTTTCCCTGAAAAAATCGTCCAAATGCCTCTCTCTTCTCTTTCACTAATACTCTTACTTCTTCATCCCACCACTCACTACCCTTTCTAATCAACCCACCTCCCACTCTTCTCATGCCACAAGCATCTTTTGCGCAATCCATCATTGATTCCCTAAATACATCCCATTCCTCCCCCACTCCCCTTACTTCCATTGATCTCACCTTTTTCCATTCTGTACTCAGTCTCTCGTGGTACTTCCTCACACAAGTCTCCTTCCCAAGCTCACTTACTCTCACCACCCTCTTCACCCCAACATTCACTCTTCTTTTCTGAAAACCCATACAAATCTTCACCTTAGCCTCCACAAGATAATGATCAGACATCCCTCCAGTTGCACCTCTCAGCACATTAACATTCAAAAGTCTCTCTTTCGCGCGTCTGTCAATTAACACGTAATCCAATAACGCTCTCTGGCCATCTCTCCTACTTACATAAGTATACTTATGTATATCTCGCTTTTTAAACCAGGTATTCCCAATCATCAGTCCTTTTTCAGCACATAAATCTACAAGCTCTTCACCATTTCCATTTACAACACTGACCACCCCATGTATACCAATTATTCCCTAAACTTACACATTACTCACCTTTGCATTCAAATCACCCAACATTATAACCCGGTTTCAGAAGTGGAAGAGGATGTGTGGATCAGGTGTTTCCTTTGAAGAATGTATGTGAGAAATACTTAGAAAAGCAAATGGATTTGTATGTAGCATTTATGGATCAGGAGAAGGCATATGATAGAGTAGATAGAGATGCTCTGTGGAAGGTATTAAGAATATATGGTGTGGGAGGCAAGTTGTTAGAAGCAGTGAAAAGTTTTTATCGAGGATGTAAGGCATGTGTACGTGTAGGAAGAGAGGAAAGTAATTGGTTCTCAGTGAATGTAGGTTTGCGGCATAGGGTGTGTGATGTCTCCATGGTTGTTTAATTTGTTTATGGATGGGGTTGTTAGGGAGGTGAATGCAAGAGTTTTGGAAAGAGGGGCAAGTATGAAGTCTGTTGGGGATGAGAGAGCTTGGGAAGTGAGTCAGTTGTTGTTCGCTGATGATACAGCGCTGGTGGCTGATTCATGTGAGAAACTGCAGAAGCTGGTGACTGAGTTTGGTAAAGTGTGTGAAAGAAGAAAGTTAAGAGTAAATGTGAATAAGAGTAAGGTTATTAGGTACAGTAGGGTTGAGGGTCAAGTCAATTGGGAGGTGAGTTTGAATGGAGAAAAACTGGAGGAAGTGAAGTGTTTTAGATATCTGGGAGTGGATCTGGCAGCGGATGGAACCATGGAAGCGGAAGTGGATCATAGGGTGGGGGAGGGGGCGAAAATTCTGGGGGCCTTGAAGAATGTGTGGAAGTCGAGAACATTATCTCGGAAAGCAAAAATGGGTATGTTTGAAGGAATAGTGGTTCCAACAATGTTGTATGGTTGCGAGGCGTGGGCTATGGATAGAGTTGTGCGCAGGAGGATGGATGTGCTGGAAATGAGATGTTTGAGGACAATGTGTGGTGTGAGGTGGTTTGATCGAGTGAGTAACGTAAAGGTAAGAGAGATGTGTGCAAATAAAAAGAGCGTGGTTGAGAGAGCAGAAGAGGGTGTTTTGAAGTGGTTTGGGCACATGGAGAGAATGAGTGAGGAAAGATTGACCAAGAGGATATATGTGTCGGAGGTGGAGGGAACGAGGAGAAGAGGGAGACCAAATTGGAGGTGGAAAGATGGAGAGAAAAAGATTTTGTGTGATCGGGGCCTGAACATGCAGGAGGGTGAAAGGAGGGCAAAGAATAGAGTAAATTGGAGCGATGTGGTATACCGGGGTTGACGTGATGTCAGTGGATTGAATCAAGGCATGTGTATGGGGGTGGGTTGGGCCATTTCTTTCGTCTGTTTCCTTGCGCTACCTCGTAAACGCGGGAGACAGCGACAAAGCAAAAAAAAAAATATATATATATTTATATATATATTGTATTAACTTTCTAAAATGGGAAACAGAAGAAGGAGTCACGCGGGGAGTGCTCATCCTCCTCGAAGGCTCAGAGTGGGGTGCCTAAATGTGTGTGGATGTAACCAAGATGTGAAAAAAGGAGAGATAGGTAGTATGTTTGAGGAAAGGAACCTGGATGTTTTGGCTCTGAGTGAAACGAAGCTCAAGGGTAAAGGGGAAGAGTGGTTTGGGAATGTCTGGGGAGTAAAGTCAGGGGTTAGTGAGAGGACAAGAGCAAGGGAAGGAGTAGCAATACTCCTGAAACAGGAGTTGTGGGAGTATGTGATAGAGTATAAGAAAGTAAATTCTCGATTAATATGGGTAAAACTGAAAGTTGATGGAGAGAGGTGGGTGATTATTGGTGCATATGCACCTGGGCATGAGAAGAAAGATCAAGAGAGGCAAGTGTTTTGGAGCACCTGAATGAGTGTATTAATGGTTTTGATGCACGAGATCGGGTTATAGTGATGGGTGATTTGAATGCAAAGGTGAGTAATGTGGCAGTTGAGGGAATAATTGGTATACATGGGGTGTTCACTGTTGTAAATGGAAATGGTGAAGAGCTTGTAGATTTATGTGCTGAAAAAGGACTGATGATTGGGAATACCTGGTTTAAAAAGCGAGATATACATAAGTATACTTATGTAAGTAGGAGAGATGGCCAGAGAGCGTTATTGGATTACGTGTTAATTGACAGGCGTGCGAAAGAGAGACTTTTGGATGTTAATGTGCTGAGAGGTGCAACTGGAGGGATGTCTGATCATTATCTTGTGGAGGCTAAGGTGAAGATTTGTATGGGTTTTCAGAAAAGAAGAGTGAATGTTGGGGTGAAGAGGGTGGTGAGAGTAAGTGAGCTTGAGAAGGAGACCTGTGTGAGGAAGTACCAGGAGAGACTGAGTACAGAATGGAAAAAGGTGAGAACAATGGAAGTAAGGGGAGTGGGGGAGGAATGGGATGTATTTAGGGAATCAGTGATGGATTTCGCAAAAGATGCGTGTGGCATGAGAAGAGTGGGAGGTGGGTTGATTAGAAAGGGTAGTGAGTGGTGGGATGAAGAAGTAAGAGTATTAGTGAAAGAGAAGAGAGAGGCATTTGGACGATTTTTGCAGGGAAAAAATGCAATTGAGTGGGAGATGTATAAAAGAAAGAGACAGGAGGTCAAGAGAAAGGTGGAAGAGGTGAAAAAAAGGGCAAATGAGAGTTGGGGTGAGAGAGTATCATTAAATTTTAGGGAGAATAAAAAGATATTCTGGAAGGAGGTAAATAAAGTACGTAAGACAAGGGAGCAAATGGGAACTTCAGTGAAGGGCGCAAATGGGGAGGTGATAACAAGTAGTGGTGATGTGAGAAGGAGATGGAGTGAGTATTTTGAAGGTTTGTTGAATGTGTTTGATGATAGAGTGGCAGATATAGGGTGTTTTGGTCGAGGTGGTGTGCAAAGTGAGAGGGTTAGGGAAAATGATTTGGTAAACAGAGAAGAGGTAGTGAAAGCTTTGCGGAAGATGAAAGCCGGCAAGGCAGCAGGTTTGGATGGTATTGCAGTGGAATTTATTAAAAAAGGGGGTGACTCTATTGTTGACTGGTTGGTAAGGTTATTTAATGTATGTATGACTCATGGTGAGGTGCCTGAGGATTGGCGGAATGCGTGCATAGTGCCATTGTACAAAGGCAAAGGGGATAAGAGTGAGTGCTCAAATTACAGAGGTATAAGTTTGTTGAGTATTCCTGGTAAATTATATGGGAGGGTATTGATTGAGAGGGTGAAGGCATGTACAGAGCATCAGATTGGGGAAGAGCAGTGTGGTTTCAGAAGTGGTAGAGGATGTGTGGATCAGGTGTTTGCTTTGAAGAATGTATGTGAGAAATACTTAGAAAAGCAAATGGATTTGTATGTAGCATTTATGGATCTGGAGAAGGCATATGATAGAGTTGATAGAGATGCTCTGTGGAAGGTATTAAGAATATATGGTGTGGGAGGAAAGTTGTTAGAAGCAGTGAAAAGTTTTTATCGAGGATGTAAGGCATGTGTACGTGTAGGAAGAGAGGAAAGTGATTGGTTCTCAGTGAATGTAGGTTTGCGGCAGGGGTGTGTGATGTCTCCATGGTTGTTTAATTTGTTTATGGATGGGGTTGTTAGGGAGGTAAATGCAAGAGTTTTGGAAAGAGGGGCAAGTATGAAGTCTGTTGGGGATGAGAGAGCTTGGGAAGTGAGTCAGTTGTTGTTCGCTGATGATACAGCGCTGGTGGCTGATTCATGTGAGAAACTGCAGAAGCTGGTGACTGAGTTTGGTAAAGTGTGTGGAAGAAGAAAGTTAAGAGTAAATGTGAATAAGAGCAAGGTTATTAGGTACAGTAGGGTTGAGGGTCAAGTCAATTGGGAGGTGAGTTTGAATGGAGAAAAACTGGAGGAAGTGAAGTGTTTTAGATATCTGGGAGTGGATCTGGCAGCGGATGGAACCATGGACGCGGAAGTGGATCATAGGGTGGGGGAGGGGGCGAAAATTCTGGGGCCTTGAAGAATGTGTGGAAGTCGAGAACATTATCTCGGAAAGCAAAAATGGGTATGTTTGAAGGAATAGTGGTTCCAACAATGTTGTATGGTTGCGAGGCGTGGGCTATGGATAGAGTTGTGCGCAGGAGGATGGATGTGCTGGAAATGAGATGTTTGAGGACAATGTGTGGTGTGAGGTGGTTTGATCGAGTGAGTAACGTAAGGGTAAGAGAGATGTGTGGAAATAAAAAGAGCGTGGTTGAGATAGCAGAAGAGGGTGTTTTGAAGTGGTTTGGGCACATGGAGAGGATGAGTGAGGAAAGATTGACCAAGAGGATATATGTGTCGGAGGTGGAGGGAACGAGGAGAAGAGGGAGACCAAATTGGAGGTGGAAAGATGGAGTGAAAAAGATTTTGTGTGATCGGGGCCTGAACATGCAGGAGGGTGAAAGGAGGGCAAGGAATAGAGTGAATTGGAGCGATGTGGTATACCAGGGTTGACGTGCTGTCAGTGGATTGAATCAAGGCATGTGAAGCGTCTGGGGTAAGCTATGGAAAGCTGTGTAAGTATGTATATTTGCGTGTGTGGACGTATGTATATACATGTGTATGGGGGGGGTTGGGCCATTTCTTTCGTCTGTTTCCTTGCGCTACCTCGCAAACGCGGGAGACAGCGACAAAGTATAAAAAAAAATATATATATATATATATATATATATATATATATATATATATATATATATATATATATATATATATATATATATATATATATATATATATGTTTGATGTTTGATGTTTGAGGACAATGTGTGGTGTGAGGTGGTTTGATCGAGTAAGTAACTTAAGGGTAAGAGAGATGTGTGGAAATAAAAAGAGCGTGGTTGAGAGAGCAGAAGAGGGTGTTTTGAAATGGTTTGGGCACATTGAGAGAATGAGTGAGGAAAGATTGACCAAGAGGATATATGTGTCGGAGGTGGAGGGAACGAGAAGTGGGAGACCAAATTTGAGGTGGAAAGATGGAGTGAAAAAGATTTTGTGTGATCCGGGCCTCAACATGCAGGAGGGTGAAAGGCGGGGAAGGAATAGAGTGAATTGGATCGATGTGGTATACCGGGGTTGACGTGCTGTCAGTGGATTGAATCAGGGCATGTCAGGCGTCTGGGGTAAACCATGGGAAGCTGTGTAGGTATGTATATTTGCGTGTGTGGACGTATGTATATACATGAGTATGGGGGTGGGTTGGGCCATTTATTTCGTCTGTTTTCTTGCACTACCTCGCAAACGCGGGAGACAAAAAAAAAAAAAAAAATATATATATATATATATATATATATATATATATATATATATATATATATATATATATATATATATATATATATATATATATATATATATATATATATATATATATATATATATATATAAAAGAAAGAGGCAAGAGGTCAAGAGAAAGGTACAAGAGTTGAAAAAGAGGGCAAATGAAAGCTGCGGTGAGAGAGTATCATTAAATTTTAGGAAGAATAAAATTATTTTTTCTAGGTAGGTAAATAAAGTGCGTAAGACAAGGGAAAAAATGGGAACTTCAGTGAAGGGGGCTAACAGGTAGTGGTGATGTGAGAAGGAGGTGGAGTGAGTATTTTGAAGTTTTGTTGAATGTGTTTGATGATAGAGTGGCAGACACAGGGTGTTTTGGTCGAGGTGGTGTGCAAAGTGAGTAGGTTAGGGAAAATGATTTGGTTAACAGAGAAGAGGTAGTAAAAGCTATGCGGAATATGAAACCCGGCAAGGAAGCGGGTTTGGATGATATTGCAGTGGTATTTATAAAAAATGGGGGTGACTGTGTTGTTGACTGGTTGGTAGGGTTATTTAAAGTATGTATGATTAATAGTGAGGTGCCTGAGGATTGGTTGAATGCTTGCATAGTGCCATTGTACAAAAGCAAAGGGGACAACGGTGAGTGCTCAAATTACAGAGGTACAAGTTTATTGAGCGTTCCTGGTAAGTTATTTGGGAGGGTATTGACTGAGATGGCGAAGGCATGTACAGAGCATCAGATTGGGGAAGAGCAGTGTGGTTTCAGAAGTGGTAGAGGATGTGTGGATCAGGTGTTTGCTTTGAGGAATGTATGTGAGAAATACTTAGAAAAGCAAATGGATTTGTATGTACCATTTATGAATCTGGAGAAGGCATATCATAGAGATACTAGAGATGCTCTCTGGAAGGTATTAAGAATATATGGTGTGGGAGGCAAGTTGTTAGAATCAGTGAAAAGTTTTTATCGAGGATGTAAGGCTTGTGTAAGAATAGGATGAGATGAAAGTGATTGGTTCTCAGTGGATGTAGGTTTGCGGCAGGGGTGTCTGATGTTTCCATGGTTGTTTGATTTTTTATAGATGGGGTTGTTAGGGAGGTTAATGCAAGAGTTTTTGAAAGAGGGACAAATATGCAGCCTGTTGTGGATGAGAGAGCCTTGGCAGTGAGTCAGTTGTTGTTCCTGATGATACAGCGCTGGTGGCTGATTCTGTGAGAAACTTCAGAAGCTGGTGACTGAGTTTGGTAAAGTGTGTGAAAGAAGAAAGTTGAGAGTAAATGCAAATAAGAGCAAGGTGTTAGGTACAGTAGGGTTGAGGGTCAAGTCAATTGGGAGGTGAGTTTGAATGGAGAAAAACAGGAGGAAGTGAAGTGTTTTAGATATCTGGGAGTGGGTCTGGCAGCGGATGGAACCATGTAAGCGGAATTGAAGCATAGGGTTGAGTAGGGGGCGAAGCTTCTGGTAGCCTTGAAGAATGTGCGGACGTCGAGAACATTATCTCGGAAAGCAAAAATGTGTATGTTTGAAAGAATAGTGGTTCCAACAATGTTGTATGGTTGCGAGGCGTGGGCTATGGATAGAGTTGTGCGCAGGATGGTGGATGTGCTAGAAATGAGATGTTTGAGGACAATATGTGGTGTGAGGTGGTTTGATCGAATAAGTAATGATAGGGTAAAAGAGATGTGTGATTATTAAAAGTGTGTGGTTGAGAGAGCAGAAGAGGGTGTTTTGAAATGGTTTGGTCACATGGAGAGAATGAGTGAGGAAAGATTGACCAAGAGCATATATATGTCGGGGGTGGAGGGATCGAGGAGAAGTGCGAGACCAAATTGGAGGTAGAAAGATGGATTGAAAAAGATTTTGAGTGATCGGGGGCTGAACATGTAGGAGAGTGAAAGGCGTGTAAGGAATAGAGTGAATTGGAACGATTTGTTACACCGGTGTGTACGTTCTGTCAATGGATTGAACCAGGGCATGTGAAGCGTCTGGGGTAAACCGTGGAAAGTTGTGTGGGGACTAGATGTGGAAAGGGAGCTGTGTTTTCGGTTCATTATTACATGACATCTAGAGACTGAGTGTGAACGAATGGGGCCTTTTTTGTCTTTTCCTATTGCTACCTCGCACACCTGAGGGGGGAGGGGGTTGTTATTTCATGTGTTGCGAGGAGGCGATTGGAATGAATAAAGGCAGAAATTATGAATTATATACATGTGTATATGTGTATATGTGTGTGTATGTATATATATATGTATACGTTTAGAAGTATAGGTATGTATATTTGCGTGTGTGGTGGTGTCTGTATATACATGTGCATGTGGGTGGGTTGGGCCATTCGTTCGTCTGTTTACTTGTGGTACCTCGCTAACGCGGGAGACAGCGACAAAGCAAAGCAAAGAAATATATATATATATATATATATATATATATATATATATATATATATATATATATATATATATATATATATATATATATATATATATATATATATATTGGAAAAGATCACAATTTTCCGCGTTATCAAGATATTCCTACGAGTCCACGGGGAAAATGAAACAAGAAAAGTTCCCAGGTGCACTTTCGTGTAATAATCACATCATCAGGGGAGACACAAGAGAGGAATATAACAGTCAGTTGATATACATCGAAGAGACGAAGCTAGGACGCCATTTCGTAAACATGTGATTGTCCAAAACATACAACGAGCGTTCATAGACTTATCATTTTACAAATCTTATCAACAATAAAGTTATGTAATTTGTACAGACCATCACTAATATTAAGATTATAATTCTTTGTGTATTTAATAATAGAAGATTCATTGATATTTCTCTTTGTAATAGAGTTAGAGTTAATAACTGAGATAGCGTTACTCCAGTCAATACAATGATCATAGTTTTTAACATGATAAAAAAAGGCATTTGATTCTTGTCCGGTTCTTATACTATATTTATGTTCCTTAAGTCTAACAGAAAGATCCCTACCAGTCTGACCAACATAAAATTTATCAGTTTCCACAAGGAACTTTATAGATGCAAGAGAATTTTCTGGTGAATTCCTGATTAAGATATTCTTTATAGTATTATTGTTGCTAAAGGCAACATTTACATTAAAGGATTTAAGCAACATGGGAAGCAAAGTGAAATTATTATTAAAAGGGAGAACTAAAACATTCTTGGTGTCAATGGGAGGTTTGGGCTCAACTCTATAAAATGATTTCTTTGCTAACTTAAGGGATTTATCAATGAAAGATCTACGGTACTTTAACTTAGATCCAATAGAATATATCTTCTCAAACTCATCATCAATAAACTCTGGACTACAAATACGTAATGCCCTTAGGAACATAGACTGAAATGATGATAATTTATCTCTCTCAAGTTGAGATGAGTAATAATGGATATATGAGCATACATTGGTGGGTTTTCTGTATATGCTAAACTTAAACTTGTTTACTTGTCTATGGATCATGCAATCTAAAAATGGTAACATACCATTATTTTCATTTTCTACAGTAAATTTGATTGAAGGTACTAAATTGTTAAGTAAGGGGAGAAATATTTGTAAATTTTCCTTTGTTGGCCAAACACAAAGAACATCATCTACATACCTAAACCAAATTGCATTAGAAGGTAAGATGTCCTTTAGTAATTTTGTTTAAAAAAGTTCCAAATAAAGATTACTTAGTACAGGTGAAAGAGGGTTACCCATTGCCATACCAAATTTTTGAGCGTAATAATCTCCATTAAATTGAAATACACAGTCTTGTATACACAATTTTTATCAGTTCAATGAAATTAGACTTTGAAACAGGTAATTGAATATCATCCAAGACATCAAATAAATATTCTAAAAGGTCATCAACTGGAACTTTAGTGAAAAGTGAGGAAACATCAAAGCTAACTAATTTGAAATCAAAATTAACATTGATATTGTTGAGCTTGTTGACTGAATCTACATTGTTCATGATATTAGAATTTGATACTTTACCCACTAAAGGGCCTTAATAAGGAAACCAACCATTTTGATGATTAATATGTGATGGAGCCTACTGAACTCACAATAGGTCTTGCTGGAAAATTTTGTTTATGTGTTTTGATAAGTCCATACATATATGGCAATGAAGGGGACAAAGATGACAAATTTTTGATAAGAAAAATGTTACCTTTCAGCAACAACTTCATTTCTTTGTTGAAGTGAGAATTAACTGCTTCTAAGGGATTTTTACTAAGTTTAGAATATGTTGTGCTATCATTTAGGAGATCATTCATTTTAGATAAATTGTTACTTTTGTCTAAAATCACAACAGTGTTAGCCTTATCTGCTTTAGGAATATGTATGCCCTTGTCTTTTTTTAAGAGGTTACTAGCTCTTATGAATCTTTTAGGGTAATTAGCTTCCACTGGTTTTGACAAGCTGGCATACACTAAACCCATGCAAATATTAATATCATCATTACTTAAATTACTCTATTTTTCTAAATTACAAAAAGACTTTGCGACATAAACACAGCTGGATTCTTTGTTAGAGCATACAAAACTTAAACCATAGCCTAATGCACACAAAGAATCTTTATCAAGTTGTTTATTAGACAGGTTTACCACAAAAGATGGGTTTGTGTTCTTGGTCCAGTCGCTGTTTTCAATAAGATGGTCCAACTTACGATTTAGTGACACTTGTAGCATATTGCGTTCTTTCCTTAATTCATCATAGCAATAGTCCAACATCCGGTTCTTCCAGTGAGTCGGTACTGTCATTTGAAAGGCACTTTTCTTCACTCTTGAAATGCGAAAAGCCTCCTCCATTTGTGATCCTTTCCAACATGGATTCCACACGGCTCTTCTATTACTTCTCTACAAGCTGTCCTGGACTTTCTTCTTTCGTTACTGCTTTCTCCAAATCGCTAATCAAGGCTCAACAACTGAAGTTACGATTTGAATTCCTTACGAAATGCCTTGATGAACAAGTGATGCCAAGATCTGTCCTACCTCAACGTTTGTTGCAGCTGTCTGGTCGACCATTTGACCAATTTCAAAATATTATTTTAAAGAAAAATATTGAATTAAAGAAACCTGAAATGGAGGAGGCTTTTCGCATTTCAAGAGAGAAGAAACGTGCCTTTCAAATGAAAATACCGACACACTGGAAGAACCGGATGTTGGACTATTACTATGATGCATTAAGGAAAGAACGCTATAGGCTACAAGTGTCACTAAATCGTAAGTTGGACCATCTTATTGAAAACAGCGACTGGTCCAAGAACACAAACCCATCTTTTTTGGTAAACCTGTCTAATAAAAAACTAGATAAAGATTCCTTGTGTGCATTAGGCTATGGTTTAAGTTTTGTATGCTCTAACAGAGAAGCCAGCTGTGTTGATGTCACAAAATGTTTTTGTAATTTAGAAAAATAGAGTAATTTAAGTAATGATGATATCAATATTTGCAAGGGTTTAGTATATGCTAGTTTGTCAAAACCAGTGGAAGCTAATTACCCTGAAAGATTCATAAGAGCTTTTAACACCTTAAAAAAAGACAAGGATATACATATTACTAAAGCAGATAAGGCTAATACTGTTGTGATTTTAGACAAAAGTAACTATTTGTCTAAAATGAATGATCTTCTAAATGATAACACAACATATTCTAATCTTAGTAAAAATCCCTTAGAAGCAGTTAATTCTCACTTCAAAAAAGAAATGACGTGGTTGTTGAAAGGTAACATTTCTCTAATCAAAAATTTGTCATCTTTGTCCCCTTCATTACCATATATGTATGGACTTATCAAAACGCATAAACAAAATTTTCCAGCAAGACCTATAGTGAGTTCAGTTGGCTTCATCACATATAAATTATCAAAATGGTTAGTTTCCTTATTAAGCCCTTTAGAGGGTAAGGTATCAAATTCTAATATCATGAACAATGTAGATTTAGTCAACAAGCTCAACAATATATATATCAATTTTGATTTCAAATTAGTTAGCTTTGATGTTTCCTCACTTTTCACTAAAGTTCCAGTTGATGACCTTTTAGAACATTCATTTGATGTCTTGGATGATATTCAATCACCTGTTTCAAAGTCTTATTTCATTGAACTGATTAAATTGTGTATAAAAGATTGTGTATTTCAATTTAATGGAGATTATTATGCTCAAAAATTTGGTATGGCAATGGGTAACCCTCTTTCACCTGTACTAAGTAATCTTTATATGTAATTTTTTTAAACAAAATTACTGAAGGATATCTTACCTTATGATGCAATTTGGTTTAGGTATGTAGATGATGTTCTTTGTGTTTGGCCAACAAATGAAAATTTACAGATATTTCTCCCCTTACTTAACAATTTAGTACCTTCCATCAAATTTACTGTAGAAAATGAAAATAACGGTATGTTACCATTTTTAGATTGCATGATCCATAGACAAGGAAACAAGTTTAAATTTAGCATATACAGAAAACCCACCAATGTATGCTCATATATCCATTATTACTCATCTCAACGTAACAGAGTTGAATTATCATCGTTTCAATATATGTTCCTAAGCGCATTACGTATTTGCAGTCCAGAGTTTATTGATGATGAGTTTGAGAAGATATATTCTATTGGATCTAAGTTAAAGTACCGTAGATCTTTCATTGATAAATCCCTTAAGTTAGCAAAGAAATCATTTTATAGAGTTGAACCCAAACCTCCCACTGACACCAAGAATGTTTTAGTTCTCCCTTTTAATGATAATTTCACTTTGCTTCCCATGTTGTTTAAATCCTTTAATGTAAATGTTGCCTTTAGCAACAATAATACTATAAAGAATATCTTAATCAGGAATTCACCAGAAAATTCTCTTGGTTGCATCTATAAATTTCCTTGTGGAAACTGTGATAAATTTTATGTTGGTCAGACTGGTAAGAATCTTTCTGTTAGACTTAAGGAACATAGATATAGTGTAAGAACGTGACAAGAATCAATTGCCTTGTTTAATCTTATTAAAAAGTATGATCATCGTATTGACTGGAGTAACGCCATCTCAGTTGTTAACTCTAACTCTATTACCAAGAGAAATATCATTGAATCTTCTATTATTAAATACACAAAGAATTATAATCTTAACATTAGTCTCTACAAACTAGATAACTTTATTGTTGATGAAATTTGTAAAATGATAAGTTTATGAACGCGCGTTGTATGTTTTGGACAATCACATGTTTACCAAATGGTGTCTAGCTTCGTCTCTTCGATGTATATCAACTGACTGTTATATTCCTCTCTTGTGTCTCCCCTGATGATGTGATTATTACACGAAAGTTCACCTGGGAACTTTTCGTGTTTCATTTTCCCCGTGGACTCGTAGGAATTATCATGTACTCTCCTAAGATCTTGTTAAAGTTAAAACTCTTATACTATTTTGTCCTCCATACTACGCACCACTGCCTCTCTGCCAAGTTGGAACCAGATCGTTCTGCGTTAGGATTCATTAGTTCAAGTCCTTCTTGCTTCCTCTCACTTTGTTCTGAGACAAGCCGGGCTTCATAGCAACCCTTTATATATCGGTGCCGATGCCTTCCACGGCAATCTTATCACAGACGGCATCCTGAGGTGTAGTGGCTCTTCCCCGAGGTGTGGTGGTGTGGTAAGGGGAGCAGAACGATTTTGTTATATAAGTTAAGCTGCCTTTGTGGCTAAATGCACTTGTGGTTGTGTTAACATAGTTTTATGTTGTGTGCTGGGAAATTGCTTTTCATTTGATTTGTGGTAATATTTTTCTGTTCATGGAGATGTGATTCATGGATTCATTGTTGATTGAATTTGGTTGATTAGTTATCATACTTGCTGTTACTTTGTGATTTTGTGTTACTTCTATGTTTTGATTAATAATACTGATCATTATCAACCTGGGCTCATTCTAGACCTAATAAAATAATTTTTCACAATCATTTATGACGGGTCTTCTGGCAGTATAACCTAGACAACAGATCTCTATATCGACCATTACTTTCATTACTGTGAGAGCTAGATTCGTTATAGAATATATATATATATATATATATATATATATATATATATATATATATATATATATATATATATATATATATCCCCTTTGTCTTTGTACAATGGCACTATGCACGCATTCCGCCAATCCTCAGGCACCTCACCATGAGTCATACATACATTAAATAACCTTACCAACCAGTCAACAATACAGTCACCCCCTTTTTTAATAAATTCCACTGCAATACCATCCAAACCTGCTGCCTTGCCGGCTTTCATCTTCCGCAAAGATTTCACTACCTCTCCTCTGTTTACCAAATCATTTTCCCTAACCCTCTCACTTTGCACACCACCTCGACCAAAACACCCTATATCTGCCACTCTATCATCAAACACATTCAACAAACCTTCGAAATACTCACTCCATCTCCTTCTCACATCACCACTACTTGTTATCACCTCCCCATTTGCGCCCTTCACTGAAGTTCCCATTTGCTCCCTTGTCTTACGCACTTTATTTACCTCCTTCCAGAACATCTTTTTATTCTCCCTAAAATTTAATGATACTCAAATGATGCTCAAATTACAGAGGTATAAGTTTGTTGAGTATTCCTGGTAAATTATATGGGAGGGTATTGATTGAGAGGGTGAAGGCATGTACAGAGCATCAGATTGGGGAAGAGCAGTGTGGTTTCAGAAGTGGTAGAGGATGTGTGGATCAGGTGTTTGCTTTGAAGAATGTGTGTGAGAAATACCTAGAAAAGCAAATGGATTTGTATGTAGCATTTATGGATTTGGAGAAGGCATATGATAGAGTTGATAGAGATGCTCTGTGGAAGGTATTAAGAATATATGGTGTGGGAGGAAAGTTGTTAGAAGCAGTGAAAAGTTTTTATCGAGGATGTAAGGCATGTGTACGTGTAGGAAGAGAGGAAAATGATTGGTTCTCAGTAAATGTAGGTTTGCGGCAGGGGTGTGTGATGTCTCCATGGTTGTTTAATTTGTTTATGGATGGGGTTGTTAGGGAGGTAAATGCAAGAGTTTTGGAAAGAGGGGCAAGTATGAAGTCTGTTGGGGATGAGAGAGCTTGGGAAGTGAGTCAGTTGTTGTTCGCTGATGACACAGCGCTGGTGGCTGATTCATGTGTGAAACTGCAGAAGCTGGTGGCTGAGTTTGGTAAAGTGTGTGGAAGAAGAAAGTTGAGAGTAAATGTGAATAAGAGCAAGGTTATTAGGTACAGTAGGGTTGAGGGTCAAGTCAATTGGGTGGTGAGTTTGAATGGAGAAAAACTGGAGGAATTGAAGTGTTTTAGATACCTGGGAGTGGATCTGGCAGCGGATGGAACCATGGAAGCGGAAGTGGATCATAGGGTGGGGGAGGGGGCGAAAATTCTGGGGGCCTTGAAGAATGTGTGGAAGTCGAGAACATTATCTCGGAAAGCAAAAATGGGTATGTTTGAAGGAATAGTGGTTCCAACAATGTTGTATGGTTGCGAGGCGTGGGCTATGGATAGAGTTGTGCGCAGGAGGATGGATGTGCTGGAAATGAGATGTTTGAGGACAATGTGTGGTGTGAGGTGGTTTGATCGAGTGAGTAACGTAAGGGTAAGAGAGATGTGTGGAAATAAAAAGAGCGTGGTTGAGAGAGCAGAAGAGGGTGTTTTGAAGTGGTTTGGGCACATGGAGAGGATGAGTGAGGAAAGATTGACCAAGAGGATATATGTGTCGGAGGTGGAGGGAACGAGGAGAAGAGGGAGACCAAATTGGAGGTGGAAAGATGGAGTGAAAAAGATTTTGTGTGATCGGGGCCTGAACATGCAGGAGGGTGAAAGGAGGGCAAGGAATAGAGTGAATTGGAGCGATGTGGTATACCGGGGCTGACGTGCTGTCAGTGGATTGAATCAAGGCATGTGAAGCGTCTGGGGTAAACCATGGAAAGCTGTGTAGGTATGTATATTTGCGTGTGTGGACGTATGTATATACATGTGTATGGGGGAGGGTGGGCCATTTCTTTCGTCTGTTTCCTTGCGCTACCTCGCAAACGCGGGAGACAGCGACAAAGTATAAAAAAAAAAGATATATATATATACATATATATATATATATATATATATATATATATATATATATATATATATATATATATATATATATATATATATATATATATATATATATATATATATATATATATATATATATATATATATATATATATTTACATATATATATATATATATATATATATATATATATATATATATATATATATATATATATATATATATATATATATATATATATATATATATATATATATATATATATATATATATATATCCCTGGGGATAGGGGAGAAAGAATACTTCCCATGCATTCCTCACTTGTCGTAGAAGACGACTGAGGGGGAGGGAGCGGGGGGCTAGAAACCCTCCCCTCCTTGTATTTTAACTTTCTAAATAGAAATAGAAGAAGGAGTCAAGCGGGGAGTGCTCATACTCCTCCAAGGGTCAGATTGGGGTGTCTAAATTTGTGTGGATGTAACCAAGATGAGAAAAAAGGAGAGATAAGTAGTATGTTTGAGGAAAGGAACCTGGATGTTCTGGCTCTGAGTTATACGAAGCTCAAGGGTAAAGGGGAAGAGTGGTTTGGGAATTTCTTGGGAGTAAAGTCAGGGGTTAGTGAGAGGACAACAGCAAGGGAAGGAGTAGCACTACTCCTGAAACAGGAGTGGTGAGAGTATGTTATAGAGTGTAAGAAAGTAAACCCTAGATTGATATGGGTAAAACTGAAAGTTGATGAAGAGAGATTGGTGATTATTGGTGCATATGCACCTGGGCATGCGAAGAAAGATCATGAGAGGCAAGTGTTTTGGGATCAGCTGAATGAGTGTGTAAGTAGTTTTGATGCACGAGACTGGGTTATAGTGATGGGTGATTTGAATGCAAAGGTGAGTAATGTGGAAGTTGAGGGAATAACTAGTGTACATGGGGTGTTCAGTGTTGTAAATGGAAATGGTGAAGAGCTTGTATATTTATGTGCTGAAAATGGACTGATTGGGAATACCAGGTTTAAAAAGAGAGATGTACATAGATATACTTATGGAAGTACGAGAGATGGCTAGAGAGCGTTACTAGATTACGTGGTAATTGATAGGCGTGCGAAAGAGAGACTTTTGGATGTTAATGTGCTGAGAGGTGCAACTGGAGGGATGTCTGATCATTATCTTGTGGAAGCGAAGGTGAAGATTTGTAAAGGTTTTCAGAAAAGAAGGGAGAATGTTGGGGTGAAGAGAATGGTGAGAGTAAGTGAGCATGCCAAGGAGACTTGTGTGAGGAAGTACCGGGAGAGACTCAGTGCAAAATGGAAAAAGGTAAGAACAAAGGAGGTAAGGCGAGTCGGGGAGGAATAGGATGTATTTAGGGAAGCAGTGATAGCTTGCGCAAAAGATGCGTGTGGCATAAGAAGCGTGGGATGTGGGCATATTAGAAAGGGTAGTGAATGGTGGGATGAAGAAGTAAAATTATTAGTGAAGGAGCAGAGAGAGGCATTTGGACGATTTTTGCATGGAAATAATGCAAATGAGTGGGAGATGTATAAAAGAAAGAGGCAGGAGGTCAAGAGAAAGGTGCAAGAGGTGAAAAAGAGGGCAAAGGAGAGATGGAGTGAAAGAGTATCATTAAATTTTAGGGAGAATAAAAAGATGTTTTGGAAGGAGGTAAATAAAGTGCGTAAGACAAGGGAAGAAATGGGAACCTCAATGAAGGGGGCTAATGGGGAGGTGATAACAAGTAGTGGTGATGTGAGAAGGTGGAGTGAGTATTTTGAAGGTTTGTTGAATGTGTTTGATGATAGAGTGGCAGATGGAGGTTGTTTTGGTTGAGGTGGTGTGCAAAGTGAGGTGGATAGGGAAAATGATTTGGTAAACAGAGAAGAGGTAGTAAGAGCTTTGCGGAAGATGAAAGCCGGCAAGGCAGCGGGGTTGGATGGTATTGCTGTGGAATTTATGAAAAAGGGGGGTGACTGTATTGTTGACTGGTTGGTAAGGTTATTTAATGTATGGTGACTGATGGTGAGGTGCCTGAGGATTGGCGGAATGCCTGCATAGTGCCACTGTACAAAGGCAAAGGGGACAAAGGTGAGTTCTCAATTTAGAGAGGCATAAGTTTGTTGAGTATTCCTGGGAAATTATATGGGAGGGTATTGACTGAGAGGGTGAAGGCATATACAGAGCATCAGATTGGGGAAGAGCAGTGTGGTTTCAGAAGTGGTAGAGGATGTGTGGATCAGGAGGTTTACTTTGAAGAATATATGTGAGAAATACTTAGAAAAGCAAATGGATTTGTATGTAGCATTTATGGATCTGGAGAAAGCATATGATAGAGTTGATAGAGATGCTCTGTGGAAGTTATTAAGATTATATGGTGTTATATGCTTTTACTACCTCTTCTCTGTTCACCAAATATTTTCCCTAACCCTCTCACTTTGTACACCACCTCGACCACAACACCCTATATCTGCTACTATCATCAAACACATTCAACAAACTTTTAAGATACTCACTCCATCTCCTTCTCACATCACCACTACTTGTTATCATCTCTGCATTAGCCCCTTCACCGAAGTTCCCATTTGCTCCCTTTTCTTACGCACTTTATTTACCTCCTTCCAAAACATCTTTTTATTCTCCCTAAAGTTTAATGATACTCTCTCACCCCAACTGTCATTTCCCTCTTTTTCACCTCTTGCACCTTTCTCTTGACCTCCTGCCTCTTTCTTTTATATACCTCCCACTCATTTGCATTATTTCCATTGCATTATTATCACCAGACCTTTTTCATCACATAAGTCTACAAGCTCTTCACCATTTCCATTTACAACACTGAACACCCCATGTACACCAATTATTCCCTCAACTGCCACATTATTCACCTTTGCATTCAAATCACCCATCACTATAACCTGGTCTCGTGCATCAAAACTACTAACACACTCACTCAGCTGCTCCCAAAACACTTGCCCCCTCATGATCTATCTTTTCATGCCCATGTGCATGTGCACCAATAATCACCTACCTCTCTTCATCCACTTTCAGTTCTACCCATATCAATCTAGAGTTTACTTTCTTGCACTCTATCACATACTCCCACCACTCCTGTTTCAGAAGTAGTGCTACTCCTTCACTTGCTCTTGTTCTCTCATTAACCCATGACTTTACTTCCAAGACATTCCCAAACCACTCTTCCCCTTTACACTTGAGCTCCGTATCACTCAGCGCCAAAACATCTAGGTTCCTGTCCTCAAACACACTACCTATTTCTCCTTTTTTTCTCATCTTGGTTACATCCAGACATATTTAGACAACCCAATCTGAGCCTTCGAGGAGTATGAGCACTCCCGGCGTGAATCCTTGTGTTTCCCCTTTCAGAAAGTTTAAATACAAGTAGGTAAGGGTTACCAGCCCCCCTCTCCCGACCAGTTTAGTCTCCTTCTACGACTTGTCAGGAATGCGTGGGAAGTATTCTTTCTCCCCTATCCCCAGGTATAATATATACATACACAGACATATACATATATACACATGTACATAGTTCATACTTGCAGCGTTCATTAATTCCCGTCGCCACCACCTCCATACACGAAAAGACTGCGTCCTCCCCCCATTTTGCGCATTGTAGCGCTAGGAAAAGACAACAAAATTCACATTCGTCCACACTCAGTCTCTGTCATGTATAATGAACCGAAACCTCAGCTCTCTTTCCACATCCAGTCGCCACAAAACTTTCCATGGGTTACCCCAGACGCTTCACATGCCTGGTTCAATCCGTTAACAGCAGGTCGACCCCGGTATACCATATCGTTCCAATTCACTCTATTCCTTGCACGCCTTTCACACTCCTGCATGTTCAGGCCCCTATCGCTCAAAATCTTTTTCACTCCAACTTTCCACCTCCAATCTGGTCTCCCACTTCTCGTTCCTTTCACCTCTGACACATATATCCTCTTTATCAATCTTTCCTCACTCATCCTCTCCATGTATCCAAACCATTTCAAAGCACCCTCTTCTGCTCTATCAACCAAATTCTTCTTATTACCACACATCTCTCTTACCCTTTCGTTACTTACTCGATCAAACCACCTCACAACTCATATTGTTCTTAAACATCTCATTTCCTACACATCCACCCTCCTCCGCTCAACTCTATCTATAGCCCACGCCTCGCAACCATATAGCATTGTTGGAACTACTATTCCTTCAAACATACATATTTTGTCTACGCGATAATGTTCTCGCATTCCGCATATTCATCAACGTTTCCAAAACTTTCGCCCCCTCCCCCCACCCTGTGACTCACTTCCGCTTCCATGGTTCCATTCCCTGCCAAATCCAACACCCAGATATCTAAAACACTTCACTTCCTCCAGTTTTTCTCCATTTAAACTTATCTCCCAGTTGACTCGTCCCTCAACCCTACTGTACCTAATAACCTTGCTCTTATTCACATTTACTCTCAACTTTCTTTTTCACAAACTGTACCAAACTCAGTCACAAGCTTCAGCAGTTTCTGACCCGAATTAGCTATCAGCGCTGTATCATCAGCGAACAGCAACTAACTCACTTTCCAAGCTCTCTCATCCCCAACAGACTGCATACTAGCCTCTCTCCAAAACTCTTGCATTCACCTGCCTAACAACCCCATCCATATACAAATTAACAACAATGGAGCCATCATGCACTCGTTCAGCAAACCGACATTAACTGAGAACCAATCACTTTCCTCTCTTTCCACTTGCACACATGCCTTACATCCTGGTTAAATACTTTTCACTGCTTCTAATAAATTGCCTCCCTCACCATATATTCGTAATACCTTCCACATAGCATATCTACCAATTCTGTCATATGCCTTCTCTAGATTCATAAATGATACATACAAATCCATTAGTTTTTCTAAGTATTTCTCATACACATTTTTCAAAGCACACACCTGATACAAACAACTTCTACCACTTCTGAAACTGCACTGCCCTTCCTCAATCTTATACTCTGTACATGCTTTAACCCTCTCAATCAATACCCTCACGTATAATTTCCCAGGAATACTAAACAAACTTTTACATCTGTAATTTGAGCACTCATTTTTATCCCTTGTGTCTTCATACAATGGCACTAAGCATGCATTCCTCCACTCCTCAGACACCTCACAATGAGTCATACATATATTATATATCCTTACGAACCAGTCAACAACACAGTCACCTCCTTTTTTGTTAATTCCACTTCAATACCATCCAAACCCGCTGCCTTGCTGGCTTTCATCTTCTACAAAGCTATCATTACCTCCAATTTTTAGCAAATCATTTTCCCTAATCCTCTCACTTCGCACGCCACCTCGTCCAAAACACCCTATATCTACCACTATATCATCTCATACATTCAACAAACCTCCAAAATACCCACTCCATCTCTTCAAATCACCACTACTTGTTATCACCTCCCCATTAGCCCCTTTCACCGATGTTCCCATTTGCTCTCTTGTCTTACGCACTTTATTTACCTCCTTCCAAAACATCTTTTAATTAACCCTAATATTAAATGATACCCTTTCACCCCAAAACTCATTTGCCCTCTTATTCAAGTCTTGCACCTTTTTCTTGACCTCCTGCCTCTTTCTTTTATATATCTTCAATTCATTTGCACTATTTCCCTGCAAAACTCGTCCAAAAGCCTCTCTCTTCTCTTTCACCTATAATCTTACTCCTCCCAACACTCACTACCTTTTCTACTCTGCCCACCTCTAACGGTTCTCATGCCACAATTATCTTTGGCACAAGCCATCACTGTTTCCCTGAATACAACCCATTCGTCCCCCACACCCCTTACATTCTTTGCTCTCACATTTTTTCATTTTGCACTCAATCTCTCCTGGTACTTCCTCACACAAGTCTCCTTCCCAAGCTCACTTACTTTCACCACTCCCTTCACCCCAGCATTCTCTCTTCTTTTCTGAAAACCTCTACAGATCTTCAGCCTCCCCTCCACAAGATAATGATCAGACATCCTTCCAGTTGCACCACTCAGCACACTAACATCCAAAAGTCACTCATTCGCGCGACTATCAATTAGGATGTAATCCAATAATGCTCTCTGGCCATCTATCCTACTTACATACGTGTACTTATGTACATATCTCTTTTTAAACCAGGTATTCCCAAATGCCAGTCCTTTTACAGAACACAAATCTACAAGCTCATCATCATTTCCATTCACAACACTGAACACCATATGTACATCAATTATTCCCACGACTGCCTCATTACGCACCTTTGCACTCAAATCACCCATCACAATAACCCGGTCTCGTGGATCAAAACTGCAAACACAATCACTCAGCTGCTCCCAAAACACTTGCCTTTCATGATCTTTCCTCTCATGCCCAGGTGCATATGCACCGATAATCACCCTTCTCTCTTTATCCACATTTACTTTTACCCACACCAATCTAGAGTTAGCTTCTTACACTCTGTCACATACTCCCACCACTCCTGTTTAAGGTGTAGTGCTGCTTCTTCCCTTGCTGTTGCCCTCTCACAAACCCCTGACTTTTCTCTCAAGACATTCCCAAACCACTCTTCCATTTTACCGTTAAGCTTCGTTTCATTTAGAGCCAGAACATTATGATTCCTTTCCTCAAACACGCTACCTATCTCTCCATTTTTCTCATCTTGGTGACAAACACATACATTTAGACGCCCTAAACTGACTCTTCGAGGATGATGAGCACTCTCCGCATGACTTAATCTTCTGTTTCCCCATACAGAAAGTTAGAATACAATAAGTGGAGGCTTTTTAGTCCCCCGCTCCCGTCCCCTTTGGTCGCCTTCTACGACACGTGAGGAATGTGCGGGAAGTTTTCTTTCTCTCCTATCCCCAAGGATATATATATATATATATCTTTCTTTTCTTTCATGCTATTCGCCATTGCCCGCATTAGCGAGGTAGCGTTAAGAACAGAGGACTGGGCCTTTGAGGGAATATCCTCACCTGGCCCCCTTCTCTGTTCCTTCTTTTGGAAAATTGAAAAAAAAAATGAGAGGGGAGGATTTCCAGCCCCCCGCTCCCTTCCCTTTTAGTCGCCTTCTACGACACGCAGGGAATACGTGGGAAGTATTCTTTCTCCCCTATCCCCAGGGAAAATATATATATATATATATATATATATATATATATATATATATATATATATATATATATATATATATATATATATATATATATATATATATATATATATATATATATATATATATATAAAGAATAAAAAAAAAAAATATATATTCATATATATATATATTTTTTTTTCGCTGTCTCCCGCGTTTGAGAGGTAGCGCAAGGAAACAGACGAAAGAAATGGCCCAACCCACCCCCATACACATGTATATACATACGTCCACACACGCAAATATACATACCTACACAGCTTTCCATTCTTTACCCCAGACGCTTCACATGCCTTGATTCAATACACCCCGGTATACCACATCGCTCCAATTCACTCTATTCCTTAACCGCCTTTCACCCTCCTGCATGTTCAGGCCCCGATCACACAAAATCTTTTTCACTCCATCTTTCCACCTCCAATTTGGTCTCCCTCTTCTCCTCGTTCCCTCCACCTCCGACACATATATCCTCTTGGTCAATCTTTCCTCACTCATTCTCTCCATGTGCCCAAACCATTTCAAAACACCCTCTTCTGCTCTCTCAACCACGCTCTTTTTATTTCCACACATCTCTCTTACCCTTACGTTACTTACTCGATCAAACCACCTCACACCACACATTGTCCTCAAACATCTCATTTCCAGCACATCCATCCTCCTGCGCACAACTCTATCCATAGCCCACGCCTCGCAACCATACAACATTGTTGGAACCACTATTCCTTCAAACATACCCATTTTTGCTTTCCGAGATAATGTTCTCGACTTCCACACATTCTTCAAGGCTCCCAGAATTTTCGCCCCCTCCCCCACCCTATGATCCACTTCCGCTTCCATGGTTCCATTCGCTGCCAGATATCTAAAACACTTCACTTCCTCCAGTTTTTCTCCATTCAAACTCACCTCCCAATTGACTTGACCCTCAACCCTACTGTACCTGATAACCTTGCTCTTATTCACATTTACTCTTAACTTTCTTCTTCCACACACTTTACCAAACTCAGTCACCAGCTTCTGCAGTTTCTCACATGAATCAGCCACCAGCGCTGTATCATCAGCGAACAACAACTGACTCACTTCCCAAGCTCTCTCATCCCCAACAGACTTCATACTTGCCCCTCTTTCCAAAACTCTTGCATTCACCTCCCTAACAACCCCATCCATAAAAAAATTAAACAACCATGGAGACATCACACACCCCTGCCGCAAACCTACATTCACTGAGAACCAATGACTTTCCTCTCTTCCAACACGTACACATGCCTTACTTCCTCGATAAAAACTTTTTACTGCTTCTAACAACTTTCCTCCCACACCATATATTCTTAATACCTTCCACAGAGCATCTCTATCAACTCTATCATATGCCTTCTCCAGATCCATAAATGCTACATACAAATCCATTTGCTTTTCTAAGTATTTCTCATATACATTCTTCAAAGCAAACACCTGATCCACACATCCTCTACCACTTCTGAAACCACACTGCTCTTCCCCAATCTGATGCTATGTACATGCCTTCACCCTCTCAATCAATACCCTCCCATATGATTTACCAGGAATACTCAACAAACTTATACCTCTGTAATTTGATCACTCACTCTTATCCCCTTTGCCTTTGTACAATGGCACTATGCACGCATTCCGCCAATCCTCAGGCACCTCACATGAGTCATACATATATTATAATATCCTTACCAACCAGTCAACAAACAGTCACCTCCTTTTTTTTAATTCCACTGCAATACCATCCAAACCGCTGCCTTGCGGCTTTCATCTTCCGACAAAGCTATCATTACCTCCAATTTTTAGCAAATCATTTTCCCTAATCCTCTCACTTCGCACACCACCTCGTCCAAAACACCCTATATCTACTCTATATCACTCACTACATTCAACAAACCTCCAAAATACCACTCCATCCTCTCAAATCACCACTACTTGTTATCACTCCCCATTAGCCCCTTTCACCGATGTTCCCATTTGCTCCTTGTCTTACGCACTTTATTTACCTCCTGTCAAAACATCTTTTATTAACCCTAATTTAAATGATACCTTTCACCCCAAAACTCATTTGCCCTCTTATTCAAGTCTTGCACCTTTTCTTGACCTCCTGCCTCTTTCTTTTATATATCTTCAATTCATTTGCACTATTTCCCTGCAAAACTCGTCCAAAAGCCTCTCTCTTCTCTTTCACCTATAATCTTACTCCTCCCAACACTCACTACCTTTTCTACTCTGCCCACCTCTAACGGTTCTCATGCCACAATTATCTTTGGCACAAGCCATCACTGTTTCCCTGAATACAACCCATTCGTCCCCCACACCCCTTACATTCTTTGCTCTCACATTTTTTCATTTTGCACTCAATCTCTCCTGGTACTTCCTCACACAAGTCTCCTTCCCAAGCTCACTTACTTTCACCACTCCCTTCACCCCAGCATTCTCTCTTCTTTTCTGAAAACCTCTACAGATCTTCAGCCTCCCCTCCACAAGATAATGATCAGACATCCTTCCAGTTGCACCACTCAGCACACTAACATCCAAAAGTCACTCATTCGCGCGACTATCAATTAGGATGTAATCCAATAATGCTCTCTGGCCATCTATCCTACTTACATACGTGTACTTATGTACATATCTCTTTTTAAACCAGGTATTCCCAAATGCCAGTCCTTTTACAGAACACAAATCTACAAGCTCATCATCATTTCCATTCACAACACTGAACACCATATGTACATCAATTATTCCCACGACTGCCTCATTACGCACCTTTGCACTCAAATCACCCATCACAATAACCCGGTCTCGTGGATCAAAACTGCAAACACACTCACTCAGCTGCTCCCAAAACACTTGCCTTTCATGATCTTTCCTCTCATGCCCAGGTGCATATGCACCGATAATCACCCTTCTCTCTTTATCCACATTTACTTTTACCCACACCAATCTAGAGTTAGCTTCTTACACTCTGTCACATACTCCCACCACTCCTGTTTAAGGTGTAGTGCTGCTTCTTCCCTTGCTGTTGCCCTCTCACAAACCCCTGACTTTTCTCTCAAGACATTCCCAAACCACTCTTCCATTTTACCGTTAAGCTTCGTTTCATTTAGAGCCAGAACATTATGATTCCTTTCCTCAAACACGCTACCTATCTCTCCATTTTTCTCATCTTGGTGACAAACACATACATTTAGACGCCCTAAACTGACTCTTCGAGGATGATGAGCACTCTCCGCATGACTTAATCTTCTGTTTCCCCATACAGAAAGTTAGAATACAATAAGTGGAGGCTTTTTAGTCCCCCGCTCCCGTCCCCTTTGGTCGCCTTCCTACGACACGTGAGGAATGTGCGGGAAGTTTTCTTTCTCTCCTATCCCCAAGGATATATATATATATATCTTTCTTTTCTTTCATGCTATTCGCCATCTGCCCGCATTAGCGAGGTAGCGTTAAGAACAGAGGACTGGGCCTTTGAGGGAATATCCTCACCTGGCCCCCTTCTCTGTTCCTTCTTTTGGAAAATTGAAAAAAAAAATGAGAGGGAGGATTTCCAGCCCCCCGCTCCCTTCCCTTTTAGTCGCCTTCTACGACACGCAGGGAATACGTGGGAAGTATTCTTTCTCCCCTATCCCCAGGGAAAATATATATATATATATATATATATATATATATATATATATATATATATATATATATATATATATATATATATATATATATATATATATATATATATATATATATATATATATATATATAAAGAATAAAAAAAAAAAATATATATTATATATATATATATTTTTTTTTCGCTGTCTCCCGCGTTTGCGAGGTAGCGCAAGGAAACAGACGAAAGAAATGGCCCAACCCACCCCCATACACATGTATATACATACGTCCACACACGCAAATATACATACCTACACAGCTTTCCATTCTTTACCCCAGACGCTTCACATGCCTTGATTCAATACACCCCGGTATACCACATCGCTCCAATTCACTCTATTCCTTAACCGCCTTTCACCCTCCTGCATGTTCAGGCCCCGATCACACAAAATCTTTTTCACTCCATCTTTCCACCTCCAATTTGGTCTCCCTCTTCTCCTCGTTCCCTCCACCTCCGACACATATATCCTCTTGGTCAATCTTTCCTCACTCATTCTCTCCATGTGCCCAAACCATTTCAAAACACCCTCTTCTGCTCTCTCAACCACGCTCTTTTTATTTCCACACATCTCTCTTACCCTTACGTTACTTACTCGATCAAACCACCTCACACCACACATTGTCCTCAAACATCTCATTTCCAGCACATCCATCCTCCTGCGCACAACTCTATCCATAGCCCACGCCTCGCAACCATACAACATTGTTGGAACCACTATTCCTTCAAACATACCCATTTTTGCTTTCCGAGATAATGTTCTCGACTTCCACACATTCTTCAAGGCTCCCAGAATTTTCGCCCCCTCCCCCACCCTATGATCCACTTCCGCTTCCATGGTTCCATTCGCTGCCAGATATCTAAAACACTTCACTTCCTCCAGTTTTTCTCCATTCAAACTCACCTCCCAATTGACTTGACCCTCAACCCTACTGTACCTGATAACCTTGCTCTTATTCACATTTACTCTTAACTTTCTTCTTCCACACACTTTACCAAACTCAGTCACCAGCTTCTGCAGTTTCTCACATGAATCAGCCACCAGCGCTGTATCATCAGCGAACAACAACTGACTCACTTCCCAAGCTCTCTCATCCCCAACAGACTTCATACTTGCCCCTCTTTCCAAAACTCTTGCATTCACCTCCCTAACAACCCCATCCATAAAAAAATTAAACAACCATGGAGACATCACACACCCCTGCCGCAAACCTACATTCACTGAGAACCAATGACTTTCCTCTCTTCCAACACGTACACATGCCTTACTTCCTCGATAAAAACTTTTTACTGCTTCTAACAACTTTCCTCCCACACCATATATTCTTAATACCTTCCACAGAGCATCTCTATCAACTCTATCATATGCCTTCTCCAGATCCATAAATGCTACATACAAATCCATTTGCTTTTCTAAGTATTTCTCATATACATTCTTCAAAGCAAACACCTGATCCACACATCCTCTACCACTTCTGAAACCACACTGCTCTTCCCCAATCTGATGCTATGTACATGCCTTCACCCTCTCAATCAATACCCTCCCATATGATTTACCAGGAATACTCAACAAACTTATACCTCTGTAATTTGATCACTCACTCTTATCCCCTTTGCCTTTGTACAATGGCACTATGCACGCATTCCGCCAATCCTCAGGCACCTCACCATGAGTCATACATACATTAAATAACCTTACCAACAAGTCAACAATACAGTCACCCCCTTTTTTAATAAATTCCACTGCAATACCATCCAAACCTGCTGCCTTGCCGGCTTTCATCTTCCGCAAAGCTTTTACTACCTCTTCTCTGTTTACTAAATCATTTTCCCTAACCCTCTCACTTTGCACACCACCTCGACCAAAACACCCTATATCTGCTACTCTATCATCAAACACATTCAACAAACCTTCAAAATACTCACTCCATCTCCTTCTCACATCACCACTACTTGTTATCATCTCCCCATTTGCGCCCTTCACTGAAGTTCCCATTTGTTCCCTTGTCTTACGCACTTTATTTACCTCCGTACAGAACATCTTTTTATTCTCCCTAAAATTTAATGATACTCTCTCACCCCAACTCTCATTTGCCCTTTTTTTCACGTCTTGCACCTTTCTCTTGATCTCCTATATATATATATATATATATATATATATATATATATATATATATATATATATATATATATATATATATATATATATATATATATATATATATATATATATATATATATATATATATATATATATATATATATATATATATATATATGTCTATATATATATATCTATATATATATATATATATATATATATATATATATATATATATATATATATATATATATATATATATATATATGTATATATATATATATATATATATATATATATATATATATATATATATATATATATATATATATATATATATATATATATATATATATATATATATATATATATATATATATATATATATATATATATATATATATATATATATGTGTATATATATATATATATATATATATATATATATATATATATATATATATATATATATATATATATATATATATATATATATATATATATATATATATATATATATATATTCTTCTTCTTTCTTTCATACTATTTGCCATTTCCCGCGATAGCGAGGTAGCGTTAAGAACAGAGGACTGGGTCTTTGAGGGAATATCCTCACCTGGCCCTCTTCTCTGTTCCTTCTTTTGGAAAAAAAAAAGAAAAAAAAAAAAAGAAAAAACGAGAGGGGAGGATTTCCAGCCTCCCGCTCCCTTCCCTTTTAGTCGCCTTCTATGGGTTTTCAGAAAAGAGGACAGAATGTTGGGGTGAAGATAGTGGTGAGAGTAAGTGAGCTTGAGAAGGAAAATTGTGTGAGGAAGTACCAGAAGAGACTGAGTACAGAGTGGAAAAAGGTGAAGACAAAGGAGGTAAGGGGAGTGGGGGTCAAATGGGATGTATTTAGGGAAGCAGTGATGGCTTGCGCAAAAGATACTTGTGGCATGAGAAGCGTGGGAGATGGGTTGATTAGAAAGGGTTATGAGTGGTGGGATGAAGAAGTAAGATTATTAGTGAAAGAGAAGAGAGAGGCATTTGGACGATTTTTGCAGGGAAATAATGCAAATGAGTAGGAGATGTATAAAAGAAAGAGGCAGGAGGTCAAGACAAAGGTGTAAGAGGTGAGAAAGAGGGGAAATGAGAGTTGGGGTGAGAGAGTATCATTAAGTTTTAGAGAAAATAAAAAGATGTTTTTGAAAGAGTTAAATACAGTGCGTGAGGCAAGGGAACAAATGGGAACTTCATTGAAGGGGGCTACTGGGGAGGTGATAACAAGTAGTGGTGATGTGAGTAGGAGATGGAGTGAGTATTTTGAAGATTTGTTGAATCTGTTTGATGATAGAGTGGCAGATATAGGGCATTTTGATCGAGGTTGTGTGCAAAGTGAAGGGGTTAAGGAGAATGATTTAGTAAACAGAGAAGAGGTAGTAAAAGCTCCGTGGAAGATTAAAGCCGGCAATGCAGAGCATTTGGATGGTATTACCGTGGAATATATTAAGAAAAAGGCGGTGTCTATATTGTTGACTGATTGGTAAGGATATTCATTGTGTGTATGACTCGTTGTGAGGTACCTGAGGATTAGCGGAATGCGTGCATAGTGCCATTGTACAAAGGCAAAGGGGATAAAAGTGAGTGCTCATATTAGAGAGGTATAAGTTTGTTGAGTATTCCTGGGAAAATATATGGGGGGGGGCCGGATTGATTGAGAGGGTGAAGGCATGTACAGAGCATCAGATTGGGAAAGAGCAGTGTCGTTTCAGAAGTGGTAAAGGATGTGTGGATCAGGTGTTTGCTTTGAAGAATGTATGTGAGAAATACTTAGAAAAGCAAATGGATTTTTATGTAGCGTTTATGGATCTGGAGAAGGCATATGATAGAGTTGATAGAGATGCTCTGTGGAAGGTATTAAGAATATATGGTGTGGGAGGCAGGTTGTTAGAAGCAGTGAAAAGTTTTTATCGAAGATGTAATGCATGTGTACGTTTAGAAAGAAAGGAAAGTGATTGGTTTTCAGTAAATGTTGGTTTTCGGCAGGGGTGTGTGATGTTTCCATGGTTGTCTAATTTGTTCATGGATGGGGTTGTTAGGGAGGTGAATGCAAGTGTTTTGGAAAGAGGGGCAAGTATGCAGTTTGTTGTGGATGAGAGAGCTTGGGAAGTGAGTCAGTTGTTAGCTGATGATACAGCGCTGGTGTCTGATTCGTGTGAGATACTAAAGGATCTGGTGACTGAGTTTGTTACAGTGTGTGAAAGAAGAAACCTGAGAGTAAATGTGAATAAGAGCAAGGTTATTAGGTACAGTAGGGTTGAAGGACAAGTTAATTGGGAGGTAAGTCTAAATGGAGAAAAACTGGAGGAAGTGAAGTGTTTTAGATACCTGGGAGTGGATTTGGCAGCGGATGGAACCATGGAAGCAGAAGTGAATCATAGGGTGGGGAAGGGGCGAAAGTTCTGGGAACGTTGAAGAATGTGTGGAAGTCGAGAACATTGTTTCGGAAAGCAGAAATGGGTTAGTTTGAAGGAATAGTGGTTCCAACAATGTTATATGATTACGACGCGTGGGTTATAGATAGAGTTTTGGGGAGGTGGGTGGATGTGCTGGAGATGAGATGTTTGAGGACAATATGTGGAGTGAGGGGGTTTGATCGGGCAAGTAATGATAGGGTAAGAGAGATGTGTGGAAATAAAAAGAGTGTGGAGAGCAGAAGAGGGTGTTTTGAAATGGTTTCGTCACATGGAGAGAATGAGTGAGGAAAGATTGACAAAGAGGATATATGTGTTATAGGTGGAGGGAACGAGGAGAAGTGGGAGACCAAATTGGAGGTGGAAAGATGGAGTGAAAAAGATTTTGAGTGATCGGTGCCTGAACATGCAGGAGGGTGAAAGGCATGCAAGGAATAAAGTAAAGCGGAACGATGTGGTATACAGGGGTCGACGTGCTGTCAATGGATTGAACCAGGGCATGTAAAGCGTCTGGGGTAAACCAAGGAAAGTTGTGTTAGGCCTGGATGTGGAAAGGGAGCTGTGGTTTCGGTGCATTATTACATGACAGCTAAAGACTGAGTGAACGAATGTCGCCTTTGTTGTCTTTTCCTAGCGCTACCTCGCGTACGTGCGGCGGGAGGGGGTTGTTACTTCAAATGTGGCGGGGTGGGATTGGAATGAATAAAGGAAGACACTATGAATTATGTACATGTGTATATATGTATATGTGTGTATGTATATGTATGTATATGTTGAGATGTAAAGGTATATATATTTGCGTGTTTGGACGTGTAGTAATACACAAGTGTATGTGGATGGGTTGGGCCATTCTTTCGTCTGTTTTCTTGCGCTACCTCGCTAACGCGAGAGACAGCGACAAAGTAAAATAAATAAAATAGATAGATAGATAATGTTTATATGTGTGGACGTTTATGTATATACATGTGTATGTGGTTGGGTTGGGCAATTCTTTCGTCTGTTTCCTTGCGCTATTTCGATAACGCGGCAGACAGCGACAAAGTATAAGTAAAGAATATAAATATTAATTACATAATGCCCTCCAACATTAAGTCTTCAGACCCGTGATATTTTGCATGATAGTTGGGAACTGTAAGTGCTCGACTATGATTGCCCCTGATAGGGAAATGACTTATCAATTACTAATATTCGAATACCCTTCGTCTTATATCCATGAACAACGGAACCTAATCCAGTTATATCCCACCAGGTTCACATTACCAGTAGTTAGTATTTTACATTACTTACTGTCAAACGCGAAGGTTTAAGGGCACAAATATATTACATGTGAACGCATAATGCTCTCCAACAGCAAGGACTCAAACCTTGGACCTTCTCCTTTCGTAGTTGATAAAGATGAATACTGGTATTGTGAGCTAGGTAGGCTTTAACTGGTTTAGACCCTGAATACAAGAATACAAGAATACAAGACGATGAGGATCGAGTCGTCATTTCCTGTTTGGGGCGATCATAGCAGAGCATTATACCTTCGCGTTTGACAGTAAGTTCAATAAAACGCTAACTACTGATAAAGTAAACCTGATTGTATTTGGCTGGTCTAGACCCCGTTGCTCATGGATGAGAGATGAAGGGTATTAGATTACTAGCAATAGAATAGCCATTTCCCCTTTCGGGCGATCATAGCCGAGCGGTTAGCTTTCTAAAAACCACCGAAAATGTCCCAGGTTAAAATTCTTCCTATTGGAGTGCTTTATGTGTTCTATGAAAGTGTGGGTTCATATGCACTACATTAGATGTCATAAACCTCCGCATTAGACCGCAAGTTCTCTAAAATGCCAGCTATTGGTGAAGTCAGCCCGTAGGTGTTTGACCGAATGCAGACCACGTTGCTAATGGATGTGAGACTAAGAAAATTCGACTACTAGTAATCAAATAGCCATTTCGCTTTTAGGCTCGGTCAAAACCGAGCGATTAGCGTTTCCACCTCCAACGCAAAAGTCATTATGTGTTCTGTGAAAATGCACGAATAATATAAAAAAAATTGTATATATATATATATATATATATATATATATATATATATATATATATATATATATATATATATATATATATATATATATATATATATATATATATATACATATACATGAGAGGGTTGGGGAAAATGATTTGGTAAACAGAGAAGAGGTAGTAAAAGCTTTGCGGAAGATGAAAGCCGGCAAGGCAGCAGGTTTGGATGGTATTGCAGTGGAATTTACTAAAAAAGGGGGTGACTGTATTGTTGACTGGTTGGTAAGGTTATTTAATGTACGTATGACTCATGGTGAGGTGCCTGAGAATTGGCGGAATGCGTGCATAGTGCCATTGTACAAAGGCAAAGGGGATAAGAGTGATTGCTCAGATTACAGAGGTATAAGTTTGTTGAGTATTCCTGGTAAATTATATGGGAGAGTATTGATTGAGAGGGTGAAAGCATGTACAGAGCATCAGATTGGGGAAGAGCAGTGTCGTTTCAGAAGTGGTAGAGGATGTGTGGATCAGGTGTTTGCTTTGAAAAATGTTTGTGAGAAATACTTAGAAAAGCAAATGGATTTGTATGTAGCATTTATGGATCTGGAGAAGGCATATGATAGAGTTGATAGAGATGCTCTGTGGAAGGTATTAAGAATATATGGTGTGGGTGGCGAGTTGTTAGAAGCAGTGAAAAGTTTTTATCGAGGATGTAAGGCATGTGTACGTGTAGGAAGAGAGGAAAGTGATTGGTTCTCAGTGAATGTAGGTTTGCGGCAGGGGTGTGTGATGTCTCCATGTTTGTTTAATTTGTTTATGGATGGGGTTGTTAGGGAGGTGAATGCAAGAGTTTTGGAAAGAGGGGCAAGTATGAAGTCTGTTGGGGATGAGAGAGCTTGGGAAGTGAGTCAGTTGTTGTTCGCTGATGATACACCGCTGGTGGCTGATTCATGTGAGAAACTGCAGAAGCTGGTGACTGAGTTCGGTAAAGTGTGTGAAAGAAGATAGTTAAGAGTAAATATAAATAAGAGCAATGTTATTAGGTACAGTAGGGTTGAGGGTCAAGTCAATTGGGAGGTGAGTTTGAATGGAGAAAAACTGGAGGAAGTGAAGTGTTTTAGATATCTGGGAGTGGATCTGGCAGCGGATGGAACCATGCAAGCGGAAGTGCATCATAGGGTGGGGGAGGGGGCGAAAATTCTGGGAGCCTTGAAGAATGCGTGGAAGTCGAGAACATTATCACGGAAAGCAAAAATGGGTATGCTTGAAGGAATAACGGTTCCAACAATGTTGTATTCTTAATACCTTCCACAGAGCATGTGTACATGCCTTCACCCTCTCAATCAATACCCTCCCATATAATTTACCAGGAATACTCAACAAACTTATACCTCTGTAATTTGAGCACTCACTCTTATCCCCTTTGCCTTCGTACAATGACACTATGCACGCATTCCGCCAATCTTCAGGCACCTCACCATGTGTCATACATACATTAAATAACCTTACCAACCAGTCAACAATACAGTCACCCCCTTTTTTAATAAATTCCACTGCAATACCATTCAAACCTGCTGCCTTGCCGGCTTTCATCTTCCGCAAAGCTTTTACTACCTCTTCTCTGTTTACCAAATCATTTTCCCTAACCCTCTCACTTTGCACACCACCTCGACCAAAACACCCTATATCTGCCACTCTATCATCAAACACATTCAACAAACCTTCAAAATACTCACTCCATGTCCTTCTCATATCACCACTACTTGTTATCACCTCCCCATTTGCGCCCTTCACTGAAGTTCCCATTTGCTCCCTTGTCTTACGCACTTTATTTACCTCCTTCCAGAACATCTTTTTATGCTCCCTAAAATTTAGTGATACTCTCTCACCCCAACTCTCATTTGCCCTTTTTTCACCTCTTGCACCTTTCTCTTGACCTCCTGTCTCTTTCTTTTATACATCTCCCACTCAATTGCATTTTTTCCCTGCAAAAATCGTCCAAATGCCTCTCTCTTCTCTTTCACTAATACTCTTACTTCTTCATCCCACCACTCACTACCCTTTCTAATCAACCCATCTCCCATCTGTGTATGTGTGTGTATGTGTATATATATATATATATATATATATATATATATATATATATATATATATATATATATATATATATATTATCCCTGGGGATAGGGGTTAAAGAATACTTCCCACGCATTCCTCGCGTGTCGTAGAAAGCGACTAGAGGGGACGGGAGCGGGGGGCCAGAAATCCTCCCCTCCTTGTATTTTTTTTAACTTTCCAAAATGGGAAACAGAAGAAGGAGTCACGCGGGGAGTGCTCATCCTCCTCGAAGGCTCAGATTGGGGTGAATAAATGTGTGTGGATGTAACCAAGATGTAAAAAAAGGAGAGATAGGTAGTATGTTTGAGGAAAGGAACCTGGATGTTTTGGCTCTGAGTGAAACGAAGCTCAAGGGTGAAGGGGAAGAGTGGTTTCGGAATGTCTTGGGAGTAAAGTCAGGGGTTAGTGAGAGGACAAGAGCAAGGGAAGGAGTAGCAGTACTCCTGAAACAGGAGTTGTGGGAGTATGTGATAGAATGTAAGAAAGTAAATTCTCGATTACTATGGGTAAAACTGAAAGTTGATGGAGAGAGATGGGTGATTATTGGTGCATATGCACCTGGGCATGAGAAGAAAGATTATGAGAGGCAAGTGTTTTGGGAGCAGCTGAATGAGTGTGTTAGTGGTTTTGATGCACGAGACCGGGTCATAGTGATGGGTGATTTGAATGCAAAGGTGAGTAATGTGGCAGTTGAGGGAATAATTGGTATACATGGGGTGTTCAGTGTTGTAAATGGAAATGGTGAAGAGCTTGTAGATTTATGTGCTGAAGAATGACTGATGATTGGGAATACCTGGTTTAAAAAGCGAGATATACATAAGCATACTTATGTAAATAGGAGAGATGGCCAGAGAGCGTTATTGGATTACGTGTTAATTGACAGGCGCGCGAAAGAGAGACTTTTGGATGTTAATGTGCTGAGAGGTGCAACTGGAGGAATGTTTGATCATTATCTTGTGGAGGCTAAGGTGAAGATTTTTATGGGTTTTCAGAAAAGAAGAGTGAATGTTGGGGTGAAGAGGGTGGTGAGAGTAAGTGAGCTTGGGAAGGAGACTTGTGTGAGGAAGTACCAGGAGAGAATGAGTACAGAATGGAAAAAGGTGAGAACAATGGAAGTAAGGGGAGTGGGGGAGGAATGGGATGTATTTAGGGAATCAGTGATGGATTGCGCAAAAGATGCTTGTGGCATGCGAAGAGTGGGAGATGGGTTGATATATATATATATATATATATATATATATATATATATATATATATATATATATATATATATATATATATATATATATATATATATATATATATATATATATATATATATATATATATATATATATATATATATATATATATATATATATATATATATATATATATATATATATATATATATATATATATGTATATACATATATATATCATACAAACCTCCAACAGCCAGGATCGAACCTGGGATCCCTTGTGCAAGAGGCAGGTATGCTAACCGCTAGGCTAAGGGACTGTATAATAGGAAACAACTATTCGAAATACTAATTACTCGAATACCCTTCGTCTCACAATGGTGAGCAACGGGGTCTATCGGTTGTTTCCGAACAGAACACATAGCCAGCTGATAGCGTTTTACCGAACCTGACTGTTCAACGCGGAGTTATATGAATACGAATAAAGTGTATATGAACGCGCACCTTCATAGAACATACAAACCTCCAACAGCCAGGATCGAACCTGGGATCCCTTGTGCAAGAGGCAGGCATGCTAACCGCTAGGCTAAGGGACTGTATAATAGGAAACAACTATTCGAAATACTAAGTACTCGAATACCCTTCGTCTCATAATAGCCAGCTGATAGAGTTTTACCGAACCTGACTGTACAACGCGGAGTTATATGAATACGAATAAAGTGTATGTGAACTATATGTTCTGTTCGGAAACAACCGATAGACCCCGTTTCTTACATGAATCAGACACCAGCGATGTATCATCTGCAAACAACAACTGACTCTCTTTCCAGTCTCTCTCATCCACAACAAACTGCATACTTGCCCCTCTTTCCAAAACTCTTGTATTCACCTCCTTAAAAACACCATCCACGAAAAAATTAAACGGCCATGGAGACATTACACACCCCTGCCGCAAACCTACATTTACTGAAGAACCAATCACTTTCCTCTCTTCCTACACGTACACATGCCTTACATCCTCGATAAAATCTTTTCACTGCTTCTAACAACTTGCCTCCAATGCCAGATATTCTTAGTACCCTCCACAGAGCATCTATACCAACTCTATCATATGCCTTTTCGAGATCCATAAATGCTAGATACAAATCCATTTACTTTTCTAAGTATTTCTCACACACATTCTTCAAAGCAAACACCTGATCCACACATCCTCTACCACTTCTGAAACCACACTGCTCTTCCCCAATCTGATGCTCTGTATATGCTTTCACCCTCTCAGTCAATACCCTCCCATATGATTTACCAAGAATATTCAACAAACTTATACCTATATGTATATATATATATATATATATATATATATATATATATATATATATATATATATATATATATATATATATATATATATATATATATATATATATATATATATATATATATATATATTTATATATATATATATATATATATATATATTATTTTATTTATTTATTTTATTATACTTTGTCGCTATCTCCCGCGTTTGCGAGGTAGCGCAAGGAAACAGACGAAAGAAATGGCCCAACCCCCCCATACACATGTATATACATACGTCCACACACGTAAATATACACACCTACACAGCTCTCCATGGTTTACCCCAGACGCTTCACATGCCTTGATTCAATCCACTGACAGCACGTCAGCCCCGGTATACCACATCGCTCCAATTCACTCTATTCCTTGCCCTCCTTTTACCATCCTGCATGTTCAGGCCCCGATCACACAAAATCTTTTTCACTCCATCTTTCCACCTCCAATTTGGTCTCCCTCTTCTCCTCGTTCCCTCCACCTCCGACACATATATCCTCTTGGTCAATCTTTCCTCACTCATTCTCTCCATGTGCCCAAACCACTTCAAAACACCCTCTTCTGCTCTCTCAACCACGCTCTTTTTATTTGCACACATCTCTCTTACCTTTACGTTACTCACTCGATCAAACCACCTCACACCACACATTGTCCTCAAACATCTCATTTCCAGCACATCCATCCTCCTGCGCACAACTCTATCCATAGCCCACGCCTCGCAACCATACAACATTGTTGGAACCACTATTCCTTCAAACATAACCATTTTTGCTTTCCGAGATAATGTTCTCGACTTCCACACATTCTTCAAGGCCCCCAGAATTTTCGCCCCCTCCCCCACCCTATGATCCACTTCCGCTTCCATGGTTCCATCCGCTGCCAGATCCACTCCCAGATATCTAAAACACTTCACTTCCTCCAGTTTTTCTCCATTCAAACTCACCTCCCAATTGACTTGACCCTCAACCCTACTGTACCTAATAACCTTGCTCTTATTCACATTTACTCTTAACTTTCTTCTTCCACACACTTTACCAAACTCAGTCACCAGCTTCTGCAGTTTCTCACATGAATCAGCCACCAGCGCTGTATCATCAGCGAACAACAACTGACTCACTTCCCAAGCTCTCTCATCCCCAACAGACTTCATACTTGCCCCTCTTTCCAAAACTCTTGCATTCAACTCCCTAACAACCCCATCCATAAACAAATTAAACAACCATGGAGACATCACACACCCCTGCCGCAAACCTACATTCACTGAGAACCAATCACTTTCCTCTCTTCCTACACGTACACATGCCTTACATCCTCGATAAAAACTTTTCACTGCTTCTAACAACTTTCCTCCCACACCATATATTCTTAATACCTTCCACAGAGCATCTCTATCAACTCTATCATATGCCTTCTCCAGATCCATAAATGCTACATACAAATCCATTTGCTTTTCTAAGTATTTCTCACATACATTTTTCTAAGCAAACACCTGATCCACACATCCTCTACCACTTCTGAAACCACACTGCTCTTCCCCAATCTGATGCTCTGTACATGCCTTCACCCTCTCAATCAATATCCTCCCATATAATTTACCAGGAATACTCAACAAACTTATACCTCTGTAATTTGAGCACTCACTCTTATCCCCTTTGCCTTTGTACAATGGCACTATGCACGCATCCCGCCAATCCTCAGGCACCTCACCATGAGTCATACATACATTAAATAACCTTACCAACCAGTCAACAATACAGTCACCCCCTTTTTTAATAAATTCCACTGCAATACCATCCAAACCTGCTGCCTTTCTCTGACAAGAAAATAATGTAATTTGGAAAAAAATGTAACTGAGACAATGAAGCTTACTCTTTTTTTCTTTTCAAAGTGATAGAGATGGAAAGAAAAAAGGTGTTTTTTCATAAATGTACTGGAAAAGTTGAGGTCCAGATAATTTTTTGGTCTGTCAAGGCTTTATTATGGCGTATGACCAGCTACCTACCCTCATGTATCCAAGATATGGTTGTACTTTGTGTAATGAAGAAAATTGAGGAACATCATAAGCCAATATTCCTGTTTCATGTTAAGAGAAGTGGACCATGCAGTATGATACAGTGGTTAAATTGATGAAAGCTACTATTGTCGTTTATGTAAATAAATTATACATTTCCCTTTTCCATAGCCAGAGGATGAACCATTATGTGACATTCATTTTTTTCATTTCATTTCAAGCTAGAAGTTTCAGTTTTCTAAATTATTATATATGTATATGTGTGTATGTGTGTATATGTGCGTATGTATGTGTATATGTATATGTGTATGCATATATATGTATATTATCCCTGGGTATAGGGGTGAAAGAATACTTCCCACGCATTCCTCGCGTGTCGTAGAAAGCGACTAGACGGGACGGGAGCGGGGGGCCAGAAATCCTCCCCTCCTTGTATTTTTTTTTTAACTTTCTAAAATGGGAAACAGAAGGAGTCACGAGGGGAGTGCTCATCCTCCTCGAAGGCTCAGACTGGGGTGTCTAAATGTGTGTGGATGTAACCAAGATGTGAAAAAAGGAGAGATAAGTAGTATGTTTGAGGAAAGGAACCTGGATGTTTTGGCTCTGAGTGAAACGGAGCTCAAGGGTAAAGGGGAAGAGTCTTTTGGGAATGTCTTGGGAGTAAAGTCAGGGGTTAGTGAGAGGACAAGAGCAAGGGAAGGAGTAGCAGTACTCCTGAAACAGGAGTTGTGGGAGTATGTAATAGAATGTAAGAAAGTAAATTCTCGATTAATATGGGTAAAACTGAAAGTTGATGGAGAGAGATGGGTGATTATTGGTGCATATGCACCTGGGCATGAGAAGAAAGATCATGAGAGGCAAGTGTTTTGGGAGCAGCTGAATGAGTGTGTTAGTGGCTTTGATGCACGAGACCGGGTTATAGTGATGGGTGATTTGAATGCAAAGGTGAGTAATGTGGCAGTTGAGGGATTAATTGGTATACATGGGGTGTTCAGTGTTGTAAATGGAAATGGTGAAGAGCTTGCAGATTTATATGCTCAAAAAGGACTGGTGATTGGGAATACCTGGTTTAAAAAGCGAGATATACAAAAGTATACGTATGTAAGTAGGAGAGATGGCCAGAGAGCGTTATTGGATTACGTGTTACTTGACAGGCGCGCGAAAGAGAGACTTTTGGATGTTAATGTGCTGAGAGGTGCAACTGGAGGGATGTCTGATCATTATCTTGTGGAGGCTAAGGTGAAGATTTGTATGGGTTTTCAGAAAAGAAGAGTGAATGTTGGGGTGAACAGGGTGGTGAGAGTAAGTGAGCTTGGGAAGGAGACTTGTTTGAGGAAGTACCAGGAGAGACTGAGTACAGAACGGAGAAAGGTGAGAACAATGGAAGTAAGGGGAGTGGGGGAGGAATGGGATGTATTTAGGGAATCATTGATGGATTGCGCAAAAGATGCTTCTGGCATGAGAAGAGTGGGAGGTGGGTTGATTAGAAAGGGTAGTGAGTGGTGGGATGAAGAAGTAAGATCATTAGCGAAAGAGGTGAGAGAGGCATTTGGACGATTTTTGCAGGGAAGAAATGCAAATGAGTGGGAGATGTATAAAAGAAACAGACAGGAGGTCAAGAGAAAGGTGCAAGAGGTGAAAAAGAGGGCAAATGAGAGTTGAGGTGAGAGAGTATCATTAAATTTTAGGGAGAATAAAAATATGTTCTGGAAGAAGGTGAATAAAGTACGTAAGACAAGGGAGCAAATGGGAACTTCAGTGAAGGGCGCAAATGGGGAGGTGATAACAAGTAGTGGTGATGTGAGAAAGAGATGGAGTGAGTATTTTGAAGGTTTGCTGAATGTGTTTGATGATAGAGTGGCAGATATAGGGTGTTTTGGTCGAGGTGGTGTGCAAAGTGAGAGGGTTAGGGAAAATGATTTGGTAAACAGAAGAGGTAGTAAAAGCTTTGCGGAAGATGAAAGCCGGTAAGGCAGCAGGTTTGGATGGTATTGCAGTGGAATTTATTAAAAAAGGGGGTGACTGTATTATTGACTGGTTGGTAAGGTTATTTAATGTATGTATGACTCATGGACATTGAAGCTTATTGATACAGTGGTTAAATTGATGAGAACTGCTATTGACGTTTGTGTAAATAAATTATACATTTCCTTTTTCCATAGCCAGAGGTTGAACCATTATGTGACATTCATTTTTTCATTCATTTCAAGCTAGAAGTTTCAGTTTTCTAAATTGTTTCTCACATTTTTCATATGTATATATATGTATGTGTGTGTGTGTGTGTATATATGTGCGTATGTAGGTGTATGTGTGTGTATGTGTATATGTATATATATATGTATATTATCCCTGGGGATATTAGTGAAAGAATACTTCCCACGTATTCCTCGCGTGTCGTAGAAAGCGACTAGAGGGGACGGGAGCGGGGGGCCAGAAATCCTCCCCTCCTTGTATTAACTTTCTAAAATGGGAAACAGAAGAAGGAGTCACGCGGGGAGTGCTCATCCTCCTCGAAGGCTCAGAGTGGGGTGCCTAAATGTGTGTGGATGTAACCAAGATGTGAAAAAAGGAGAGATAGGTGGTATGTTTGAGGAAAGGAACCTGGATGTTTTGGCTCTCAGTGAAACGAAGCTCAAGGGTAAAGGGGAAGAGTGGTTTGGGAATGTCTGGGGAGTAAAGTTATGGGTTAGTGAGAGGAGAAGAGCAAGGGAAGGAGTAGCAATACTCCTGAAACAGGAGTTGTGGGAGTATGTGATAGAATGCAAGAAAGTAAATTCTCGATTAATATGGGTAAACCTGAAAGTTGATGGAGAGAGGTGGGTGATTATTGGTGCATATGCACCTGGGCATGAGAAGAAAGATCATGAGAGGCAAGTGTTTTGGGAGCAGCTGAATGAGTGTGTTAGTGGTTTTGATGCACGAGACCGGGTTATAGTGATGGGTGATTTGAATTCAAAGGAACCTGGATGTTTTGGCTCTCAGTGAAACGAAGCTCAAGGGTAAAGGGGAAGAGTGGTTTGGGAATGTCTGGGGAGTAAAGTTATGGGTTAGTGAGAGGAGAAGAGCAAGGGAAGGAGTAGCAATACTCCTGAAACAGGAGTTGTGGGAGTATGTGATAGAATGCAAGAAAGTAAATTCTCGATTAATATGGGTAAAACTGAAAGTTGATGGAGAGAGGTGGGTGATTATTGGTGCATATGCACCTGGGCATGAGAAGAAAGATCATGAGAGGCAAGTGTTTTGGGAGCAGCTGAATGAGTGTGTTAGTGGTTTTGATGCACGAGACCGGGTTATAGTGATGGGTGATTTGAATTCAAAGGTGAGTAATGTGGCAGTTGAGGGAATAATTGGTATACATGGGGTGTTCAGTGTTGTAAATGGAAATGGTGAAGAGCTTGTAGATTTATGTGGTGAAAAAGGACTGATGATTGGGAATACCTGGTTTAAAAAGCGAGATATACATAAGTATACTTATGTAAGTAGGCAGATGGCCAGAGAGCGTTATTGGATTACGTGTTAATTGACAGGCGTACGAAAGAGAGACTTTTGGATGTTAATGTGCTGAGAGGTGCAACTGGAGGGATGTCTGATCATTACCTTGTGGAGGCTAAGGTGAAGATTTGTATGGGTTTTCAGAAAAGAAGAGTGAATGTTGGGGTGAAGAGGGTGGTGAGAGTAAGTGAGCTTGGGAAGGAGACCTGTGTGAGGAAGTACCAGGAGAGACTGAGTACAGAATGGAAAAAGGTGAAAACAATGGAAGTAAGGGGAGTGGGGGAGGAATGGGATGTATTTAGGGAATCAGTGATGGATTGCGCAAAAGATGCGTGTGGCATGAGAAGAGTGGGAGGTGGGTTGATTAGAAAGGGTAGTGAGTGGTGGGATGAAGAAGTAAGAGTATTAGTGAAAGAGAAGAGAGAGGCATTTGGACGATTTTTGCAGGGAAAAAATGCAATTGAGTGGGAGATGTATAAAAGAAAGAGACAGGAGGTCAAGAGAAAGGTGCAAGAGGTGAAAATAAGAGCAAATGAGAGTTGGGGTGAGAGAGTATCATTAAATTTTAGGGAGAATAAAAAGATGTTCTGGAAGGAGGTAAATAAAGTGCGCAAGACAAGGGAGCAAATGGGAACTTCAGTGAAGGGCGCAAATGGGGAGGTGAAAACAACTAGTGGTGATGTGAAAAGGAGATGGAGTGAGTATTTTAAAGGTTTGTTGAATGTGTTTGATGATAGAGTGGCAGATATAGGGTGTTTTGGTCGAGGTGGTGTGCAAAGTGAGAGGGTTAGGGAAAATGATTTGGTAAACAGAGAAGTGGTAGTGAAAACTTTGCGGAAGATGAAAGCCGGCAAGGCAGCAGGTTTGGATGGTATTGCAGTGGAATTAATTAAAAAAGGGGGTTGACTGTATTGTTGACTGGTTGGTAAGGTTATTGAATGTATGTATGACTCATGGTGAGGTGCCTGAGGATTGGCGGAATGCGTGCATAGTGCCATTGTACAAAGGCAAAGGGGATAAGAGTGAGTGCTCAAATTACAGAAGTATAAGTTTGTTGAGTATTCCTGGTAAATTATATGGGAGGATATTGATTGAGAGGGTGAAGGCATGTACAGAGCATCAGATTGGGGAAGAGCAGTGTGGTTTCAGAAGTGGTAGAGGATGTGTGGATCAGGTGTTTGCTTTGAAGAATGTATGTGAGAAATACTTAGAAAAGCAAATGGATTTGTATGTAGCATTTATGGATCTGGAGAAGGCATATGATAGAGTTGATAGAGATGCTCTGTGGAAGGTATTAAGAATATATGGTGTGGGAGGCAAGTTGTTAGAAGCAGTGAAAAGTTTTTATCGAGTATGTAAGGCATGTGTACGTGTAGGAAGAGAGGAAAGTGATTGGTTCTCAGTGAATGTAGGTTTGCGGCAGGGGTGTGTGATGTCTCCATGGTTGTTTAATTTGTTTATGGATGGGGTTGTTAGGGAGGTAAATGCAAGAGTTTTGGAAAGAGGGGCACGTATGAAGTCTGTTGGGGATGAGAGAGCTTGGGAAGTGAGTCAGTTGTTGTTCCCTGATGATACAGCGCTGGTGGCTGATTCGTATGAGAAACTGCAGAAGCTGGTGACTGAGTTTGGTAAAGTGTGTGGAAGAAGAAAGTTAAGAGTAAATGTGAATAAGAGCAAGGTTATTAGGTACAGTAGGTTTGAGGGTCAAGTCAATTGGGAGGTGAGTTTGAATGGAGAGAAACTGAATGAAGTGAAGTGTTTTAGATATCTGGGAGTGGATCTGGCAGCGGATGGAACCATGGAAGCGGAAGTGGATCATAGGGTGGGGGAGGGGGCGAATATTCTGGTGGCCTTGAAGAATGTGTGGAAGTCGAGAACATTATCTCGGAAAGCAAAAATGGGTATGTTTGAATTAATAGTGGTTCCAACAATGTTGTATGGTTACGAGGCGTGGGCTATGGATAGAGTTGTGCGCAGGAGGATGGATGTGCTGGAAATGAGATGTTTGAGGACAATGTGTGGTGTGAGGTGGTTTGATCTAGTGAGTAACGTAAGGGTAAGAGAGATATGTGGAAATAAAAAGAGCGTGGTTGAGAGAGCAGAAGAATGTGTCGGAGGTGGAGGGAACGAGGAGAAGAGGGAGACCAAATTGGAGGTGGAAAGATGGAGTGAAAAAGATTTTGTGTCATCGGGGCCTGAACATGCAGGAGGGTGAAAGGAGGGCAAGGAATAGAGTGAATTGGAGCGATGTGGTATACCGGGGTTGACGTGCTGTCAGTGTATTGAACCAAGGCATGTGAAGCGTCTGGGGTAAAGCATGGAAAGCTGTGTAGGTATGTATATTTGCGTGTGTGGACGTATGTATGTACATTTGTATGGGGGGGGGGGGTTGGGCCATTTCTTTCGTCTGTTTCCTTGCGCTACCTCGCAAACGCGAGAGACAGCGACAAAGTATAATAAAAAAAAAATAGTAAATGACTCATGGGGAGGTGCCTGAGGATTGCCGGAATGGGTGCATAGTGCCATTGTACAAAGGCAAAGGGGATAAGAGTGAGTGCTCAAATTTCAGAGGTATAAGTTTGTTGAGTATGTCTGGTAAATTATATGGGAGGGTATTGATTGAGAGTGTGAAGGCATGTGCAGAGCATCAGAATGGGGAAGAGCAGTGTGGTTTCAGAAGTGGTAGAGGATGCGTGGATCAGGTGTTTGCTTTGAAGAATGTATGTGAGAAATTCTTAGAAAAGGAAATGGATTTGTATGTAGCATTTATGGATCTGGAGAAGGCATATGATAGAGTTGATAGAGATGCTCTGTGGAAGGTATTAAGAATATGTGGTGTGGGAGGCAAGTTGTTAGAAGCAGTGAAAAGTTTTTATCGAGGATGTAAGGCATGTGTACGTGTAGGAAGAGAGGAAAGTGATTGGTTCTCAGTGAATGTAGGTTTGCGGCAGGGGTGTGTGATGTCTCCATGTTTGTTTAATTTGTTTATGGATGGGGTTGTTAGGGAGGTGAATGCAAGAGTTTTGGAAAGAGGGGCAAGTAGGAGGTCTGTTGTGGATGAGAGAACTTGGGAAGTGAGTCAGTTGTTGTTCGCTGATGATACAGCGCTGGTGGCTGATTCATGTGAGAAACTGCAGAAGCTGGTGACTGAGTTTGGTAAAGTGTGCGAAAGAAGAAAGTTAAGAGTAAATGTGAATAAGAACAAGGTTCTTAGGTACAGTAGGGTTGAGGGTCAAGTCAATTCTGAGGTAAGTTTGAATGGAGAAAAACTGGAGGAAGTAAAGTGTTTTAGATATCTGGGAGTGGATCTGGCAGCGGATGGAACCATGGAAGCGGAAGTGAATCATAGGGCGGGGGAGGGGGCGAAAATCCTGGAAGCCTTGAAGAATGTTTGGAAGTCGATAACATTATCTCGGAAAGCAAAAATGGGTATGTTTGAAGGAATAGTGGTTCCAACAATGTTGTTTGGTTGCGAGGCGTGGGCTATTCATAGAGTTGTGCGCAGGAGGGTGGATGTGCTGGAAATGAGATGTTTGAGGACAATGTGTGGTGTGGTGTTGTTTGATCGAGTAAGTAATGTAAGGGTAAGAGAGATGTGTGGAATTAAAAAGAGCGCTTTTGAGAGAGCAGAAGAGGGTGTTTTGAAATGGTTTGGGCACATGGAGAGAATGAGTGAGGAAAGATTGACGAAAAGGATATATGTGTCGGAGGTGGAGGGAGCGAGGAGAAGTGGGAAACCAAATTGGAGGTGGAAAGATTTAGTGAAAAAGATTTTGTGTGATCGGGGCATGAACATGCAGGAGGGTGAAAGGAGGGCAAGGAATAGAGTGAATAGGATCGATGTGGTATACCGGGGTTGACGTGCTGTCAGTAGATTGAATTAGGGCATGTGAAGCGTCTGGGGTAAGCCATGGAAAGTTGTGTGGGGCCTGGATGTCGAAAGGGAGCTCTGGTTTTTGGGCATTATTGCGTGGCAGCTAGAGACTGAGTGTGAACGAATGGGGCCTTTTCCTAGTGCTACCTCACACACATGAGGGGGGAGGGGGAAGGTATTCCATGTGTGACGAGGTGGCGATGTGAGTGAATGAGGGCAGACAGTGTGAATTGTGTGCATGAGTATATATGTATGTGTCTGTGTATGTATATATATGTGTACATTGAGATGTATAGGTATGTATATTTGTGCGCTACCTCGCAAACCCGGGACACACCGATAAATCAAAATATATATAATAGAATTTTCTTTTTTTGTCGTTGTCTCCCGCGTTTGCGAGGTAGCGCAAGGAAACAGACGAAAGAAATGGCCCAACCCACTCTCATACACATGTTTATATATACGTCCACACACGCAAATATACATACCTACACAGCTTTCCATGGTTCACCGCAGACGCTTCACATGCCCTGATTCAATCCACTGACAGCACGTCAACCCCGGTATACCACATCGATCCAATTCACTCTATTCCTTGCCCTCCTTTCACCCTGCTGCATGTTCAGGCCCCGATCACACAAAATCTTTTTCACTCCATCTTTTCACCTCCAATTTGGTCTCCCACTTCTCCTCGTTCCCTCCACCTCCGACACATATATAATCTCGATCAATCTTTCCTCACTCATTCTCTCCATGTGCCCAAACCATTTCAAAACACCCTCTTCTGCTCTCTCAACCACGCTCTTTTTATTTCCACACATCTCTCTTACCCTTAAGTTACTTACTCGATCAAACCACCTCACACCACACATTGTCCTCAAATTTCTCATTTCCAGCACATCCATCCTCCTGCGCACAACTCTATCCATAGCCCACGCCTCGCAACCATACAACATTGTTGGAACCACTATTCCTTGAAACATACCCATTTTTGCTTTCCGAGATAATGTTCTCGACTTCCACACATTCTTCAAGGCTCCTAGGATTTTCGCCACCTCCCCCACCCTATGATGCACTTCCGCTTCCATGGTTCCATCCGCTGCCAGATCCATTCCCAGATATCCAAAACACTTTACTTCCTCCAGTTTTTCTCCATTCAAACTTACCTCCCAATTGACTTGACCCTCAACCTTACTGTACCTAATAACCTTGCTCTTATTCACATTTACTCTTAACTACATATATATATATATATATATATATATATATATATATATATATATATATATATATATATATATATATATATATATATATATATATATATATATATATATATATATATATATATATATATATATATATATATATATATATATATAAATATATCTATATAAATATATATATAAATTTATCCCCTGGGGATAGGGGAGAAAGAATACTTCCCACGTATTCCCTGCGTGTCGTAGAAGGCGACTAAAAGGGAAGGGAGCGGGGGGCTGGAAATCCTACCCTCTTGTTTTTTTTTTTTGTTTTTTTTTTTTTTCCAAAAGAAGGAACAGAGAAGAGGGCCAGGTGAGGATATTCCCTCAAAGGCCCAGTCCTCTGTTCTTAACGCTGCCTCGCTATCGCGGGAAATGGCGAATAGTATGAAAAAAAAATATATAAATATATATATATATATATATATATATATATATATATATATATATATATATATATTATATATATATATATATTTTTTTTCAAACTATTCGCCATTTCCCGCGTTAGCGAGGTAGCGTTAAGAACAGAGAACTGGGCCACTGAGGGAATATCCTCACCTGGCCCCCTTCTCTGTTCCTTCTTTTGGAAAATTAAAAAAAATTGAGAGGGGAGGATTTCCAGCCCCCCGCTCCCTCCCCTTTTAGTCGCCTTCTACGACACGCAGGGAATACGTGGGAAGTATTCTTTCTCCCCTATCCCCAGGGATAATATATATATTTATATATATATATATATATATATATATATATATATATATATATATATATATATATATATATATATATATATATATATATACACATATATATATACATATATATATATATATATATATATATATATATATATATATATATATATATATATATATATATGTATATATATATATATATATATATATATATATATATATATATATATATATATATATATATATATATATATATATATTATACAAAGGCAAAGGGGATAAGAGTGAGTGCTCAAATTACAGAGGTATAAGTTTGTTGAGTATTCCTGGTAAATTATATGGGAGGGTATTGATTGAGAGGGTGAAGGCATGTACAGAGCATCAGATTGGGGAAGAGCAGTGCGGTTTCAGAAGTGGTAGAGGATGTGTGGATCAGGAGTTTGCTTTGAAGAATGTATGTGAGAAATACTTAGAAAAGCAAATGGATTTGTATGTAGCATTTATGGATCTGGAGAAGGCATATGATAGAGTTGATAGAGATGCTCTGTGGAAGGTATTAAGAATATATGGTGTGGGAGGCAAGTTGTTAGAAGCAGTGAAAAGTTTTTATCGAGGATGTAAGGCATGTGTACGTGTAGGAAGAGAGGAAAGTGATTGGTTCTCAGTGAATGTAGGTTTGCGGCAGGGGTGTGTGATGTCTCCATGGTTGTTTAATTTGTTTATGGATGGGGTTGTTAGGGAGGTAAATGCAAGAGTCCTGGAAAGAGGGGCAAGTATGAAGTCTGTTGGGGATGAGAGAGCTTGGGAAGTGAGTCAGTTGTTGTTCGCTGATGATACAGCGCTGGTGGCTGATTCATGTGAGAAACTGCAGAAGCTGGTGACTGAGTTTGGTAGTGTGTGGAAGAAGAAAGTTAAGAGTAAATGTGAATAAGAGCAAGGTTATTAGGTACAGTAGGGTTGAGGGTCAAGTCAATTGGGAGGTGAGTTTGAATGGAGAAAAACTGGAGGAAGTGAAGTGTTTTAGATATCTGGGAGTGGATCTGTCAGCGGATGGAACCATGGAAGCGGAAGTGGATCATAGGGTGGGGGAGGGGGCGAAAATTTTGGGAGCCTTGAAAAATGTGTGGAAGTCGAGAACAGTATCTCGGAAAGCAAAAATGGGTATGTTTGAAGGAATAGTGGTTCCAACAATGTTGTATGGTTGCGAGGCGTGGGCTATGGATAGAGTTGTGCGCAGGAGGATGGATGTGCTGGAAATGAGATGTTTGAGGACAATGTGTGGTGTGAGGTGGTTTGATCGAGTAAGTAACGTAAGGGTAAGAGAGATGTGTGGAAATAAAAAGAGCGTGGTTGAGAGAGCAGAAGAGGGTGTTTTGAAATGGTTTGGTCACATGGAGAGAATGAGTGAGGAAAGATTGACCAAGAGGATATATGTGTCGGAGGTGGAGGGAGCGAGGAGAAGAGGGAGACCAAATTGGAGGTGGAAAGATGGAGTGAAAAAGATTTTGTGTGATCGGGGCCTGAACATGCAGGAGGGTGTAAGGAGGGCAAGGAATAGAGTGAATTGGAGCGATGTGGTATACAGGGGTTGACGTGCTGTCAGTGGAGTGAATCAAGGCATGTGAAGCGTCTGGGGTAAACCATGGAAAGCTGTGTAGGTATGTATATTTGCGTGTGTGGACGTGTGTATGTACATGTGTACGGGGGGGGGGGTTGGGCCATTTCTTTCGTCTGTTTCCTTGCGCTACCTCGCAAACGCGGGAGACAGCGACAAAGTATAAAAAAAAAAAAAAAAAAAATATATATATATATATATATATATATATATATATATATATATATATATATATATATGTATACACATATATATAGGGGAGAAAGAATACTTCCCACGCATTCCTCACGTGTCGTAGAAGGCGACTAAAGGGGACGGGAGCGGGGGACCAGAAATCCTCCCCTCCTTGTATTTTAAGTTTCTAAAATGGGAAACAGAAGAAGGAGTCATGCTGGGAGTGCTCATCCTCTTCGAAGGCTTAGATTGGGGTGTCTAAATCTCTGTGGATGTAACAAAGATGTGAAAAAAGGAGAGATAGGTAGTATGTTTGAGGAAAGGAACGTGGAAGTTTTGGCTCTGAGTGAAAGGAAGCTCAAGGGTAAAGGGGAAGAGTGGTTTGGGAATGTCTTGGTAGTAAAGTCAGAATACATCTCAAGGTATATACATACATGTCTATGCACACACAGATATATACATATATACAACTCTACATAATTCATACAGTCTACCTTTATTCTTTCCCATCGCCACTCCGCCACATATGAAATAACAACCCCCTCCCCTCTAATTTTTGGGAGGTAGCACTAGTAAAAGACCACAAAAGCCACATTCGTTCACACTGTCTCTAGCTGTCATATATAATGCACCAAAGCCACAGCTCCCTTTCCACATCCAGGCCCCACAGAACTTTCCTTGGTTTACCCCAGACGCTTCACACGCCCTGGTTCAATCCATAAACACCACGTCGACCCCGTTAATCCACTTCTTTCCAATTCACTCTATTCTTTGCCGGCCTTTCACCCTCCTGTATGTTCAGGCCTCGATCACTCAAAATCTTTTTCACTCCATCGTTCCACCTCCAATTTGGTCTCCCACTGCTCCTCATTCCCTCCACCTCTTAAACATATATCTTTTTGGTTAATATTTCCTCATTCATTCCCTTCTTGTGAGCAAACCATTTCAAAACACTCTCTTTTGCTCTATCAATCACACTCTTTTTATTACCACACATCTCTCTTCCCCTAATAATACTTAATCGATCAAACCACCTCGCACCACATTTTGTCCTCAAACATCTCATTTCCAGCACATACACCCTCCTACGCACAGCTCTATCTATAGCCCACGTCTCGCAACCATACAACATTGTTGGAACCACTATTCCTTCAAACATACCCATTTTTGCTTTCTGAGATAATGTTCTCAACTTCCACACCTACTTCAACGCTCCCAGAACTTTCGCCCCTCCCCCACCCTATGACTCACTTCCTCTTCCATGGTTCCATCCGCTGCCAAATCCACTCCCAGATATCTAAAATACTTCGCTTCCTCCAGTTTTTATCCATTCACACTTACCTCCCAATTGACATGTCCCTCAACCCTTCCGTGCCAAATAACCTTGCTCTTATTTACATTTACTCTCAGCTTTCTTGTTTCACACATTCTACCAAACTCAGTCACCAGCTTCTTCAGTTTCCCACACGAATTAGCCACCAGCGCTTTATTATGAGCGAACAACAACTGACTCACTTCCCAAGCTCTCTAATTCACAACAGACTGCATACTTGCCCCTCTTTCCAAAACTCTTGCATTTACCTTCCTAAAAACCTCATCTATAAACAAATGAAACAGCCATGGAGACATCACACACCCCTGCCGCAAACCAATATTCACTGAGAACCAATTACTTTCCTCTCCTCCTACATGTACACATGCCTTACATCTTCTATAAAAACTTTTAACTGCTTCTAAGAGCTTCCCCCCACACCATATATTCTTTTTACCTCCAGAGATCATGTCTATCAACTCTATCATATGCCTTCTTCGGAACCAAAAATGCCAAATACAAATACACTTGCTTTTCTAAGTATTTCTCACATACAGTCTTCAAAGCAAACACCTGATTCACACATCTTCTACCATTTCTGAAACCACACTGCTCTTCCCCAATCTGATGCTCTGTACATTCCTGCACCCTCTCAAACAATACCCTCCCATATACTTTTCCAAGAATACTCAACAAACTTATACCTATGTAATTTGAGCACTCGCTTTTATCCCCTTTGCCTTTTTACAATGGCACTATGCAAGCATTCCGCCAATCCTCAGGCACCTCACAATGAGTCATACATAGATTAGATAACCTTACCAACCAGTCAACAATACAGTCACCCACTTTTTTAATAAATTTCACTGCAATACCATCCAAACCCGCTGGGGTACCGAATTTCATTTTCCGCAGAGCTTCTACTAAATCTTTTCTGTTTAACAAATCATTCTCCTTAACCCACTCACTTTGCACACCACCTTGACTAAAACACCATATATGTGCCACTCTATCATCAAACAGTTTTAACAAACCTTCAGATTACTTACTCCATCTCCTTTTCACATCACCACTACTTATTATCACCTCCCCATTAGCCCCCTTTACTGGAGTTACCATGTGTTCCCTTGTCTTACCCACTTTGTTTACCTAGTTCCAAAACATCTTTTTATTCTCCCTAAAATTTAATGATACCTCCACCCCAACAACCCTTTCTAATCTATTCACCTCCCACTCTTCTCATGCCACAAGCTTGTTTTGCGCAAACCATTACTGTTTCCCTTAATACATCCTATTCCTCACTCACTCCCCTTACATTCTTTGTTCTCACCCTTTTCTATTCTGTACTCAGTCCCTCCTGGTATTTCCTCACACAAGTCTCTTTCCCAAGCTCATTTACTCTCACCACTCTTTTAACCCCAACATTCTCTCTTATTTTCTGAAAACCTCAACAAATCTTCACCTTCGCCTCCACAAGATAATAATCAGATATTCCTTTAGTTCCACCTCTCAGCATATTAACAGCAAAAAGTCGCTCTTTCTCGCGACTATCAGTTAACACGAAATCCAATAACGCTCTCTGGCCATCTCTTCTACTTATATATATATATATATATATATATATATATATATATATATATATATATATATATATATATATATATATATCAGGAGAGACTGTGTACAGAATGGAAAAAGGTGAGAACAATGGAAGTAAGGGGAGTGGGGGAGGAATGGGATGTATTTAGGGAATCAGTGATGGATTGCGCAAAAGATGCTTCTGGCATGAGAAGAGTGGGAGGTGGGCTGTTTAGAAAGGGTAGTGAGTGGTGGGATGAAGAAGTAAGAGTATTAGTGAAAGAGAAGAGAGAGGCATTTGGACGATTTTTGCAGGGAAAAAATGCAATTGAGTGGGAGAAGTATAAAAGAAAGAGACAGGAGGTCAAGAGAAAGGTGCAAGAGGTGAAAAAAAGGGCAAATGAGAGTTGGGGTGAGAGACTATCAGTAAATTTTAGGGAGAATAAAAAGATGTTCTGGAAGGAGGTAAATAGGGTGCGTAAGACAAGGGAGCAAATGGGAACTTCAGTGAAGGGCGTAAATGGGGAGGTGATAACAAGTAGTGGTGATGTGAGAAGGAGATGGAATGAGTATTTTGAAGGTTTGTTGAATGTGTCTGATAACAGAGTAGCAGATATAGGGTGTTTGGGTCGAGGTGGTGTGCAAAGTGAGAGGGTTAGGGAAAATGATTTGGTAAACAGAGAAGCGGTAGTAAAAGCTTTGCGGAAGATGAAAGCCGGCAAGGCAGCAGGTTTGGATGGTATTGCAGTGGAATTTATTAAAAAAGGGGGTGACTGTATTGTTGACTGGTTGGTAAGGTTATTTATTGTATGTATGACTCATGGTGAGGTGCCTGAGGATTGGCGGAATGCGTGCATAGTGCCATTGTACAAAGGCAAAGGGGATAAGAGTGAGTGCTCAAATTACAGAGGTATAAGTTTGTTGAGTATTCCTGGTAAATTATATGGGAGGGTATTGATTGAAAGGGTGAAGGCATGTACAGAGCATCAGATTCGGGAAGAGCAGTGTGGTTTCAGAAGTGGTAGAGGATGTGTGGATCAGGTGTTTGCTTTGAAGAATGTATGTGAGAAATACTTAGAAAAGCAAATGGATTTGTATGTAGCATTTATGGATCTGGAGAAGGCATATGATAGAGTTGATAGAGATGCTCTGTGGAAGGTATTAAGAATATATGGTGTGGGAGGCAAGTTGTTAGAAGCAGTGAAAAGTTTTTATCGAGGATGTAAGGCATGTGTACGTGTAGGAAGAGAGGAAAGTGATTGGTTCTCAGTGAATGTAGGTTTGCGGCAGGGGTGTGTGATGTCTCCATGGTTGTTTAATTTGTTTATGGATGGGGTTGTTAGGGAGGTAAATGCAAGAGTCTTGGAAAGAGGGGCAAGTATGAAGTCTGTTGGGGATGAGAGAGCTTGGGAAGTGAGTCAGTTGTTGTTCGCTGATGATACAGCGCTGGTGGCGGATTCATGTGAGAAACTGCAGAAGCTGGTGACGGAGTTTGATAAAGTGTGTGGGAGAAGAAAGTTAAGAGTAAATGTGAATAAGAGCAAGGTTATTAGGTACAGTAGGGTTGAGGGTCAAGTCAATTGGGAGGTGAGTTTGAATGGTGAAAAACTGGAGGAAGTGAAGTGTTTTAGATATCTGGGAGTGGATATGTCAGCGGATGGAACCATGGAAGCGGAAGTGGATCATAGGGTGGGGGAGGGGGCGAGAATCCTGGGAGCCTTGAAAAATGTGTGGAAGTCGAGAACATTATCCCGGAAAGCAAAAATGGGTATGTTTGAAGGAATAGTAGTTCCAACAATGTTGTATGGTTGCGAGGCGTGGGCTATGGATAGAGTTGTGCGCAGGAGGATGGATGTGCTGGAAATGAGATGTTTGAGGACAATGTGTGGTGTGAGGTGGTTTGATCGAGTAAGTAACGTAAGGGTAAGAGAGATGTGTGTAAATAAAAAGAGCGTGGTTGAGAGAGCAGAAGAGGGTGTTTTAAAATGGTTTGGGCACATGGAGAGAATGAGTGAGGAAAGATTGACCAAGAGGATATATGTGTCGGAGGTGGAGGGAACGAGGAGAAGAGGGAGACCAAATTGGAGGTGGAAAGATGGAGTGAAAAAGATTTTGTGTGATCGGGGCCTGAACATGCAGGAGGGTGAAAGGAGGGCAAGGAATAGAGTGAATTGGAGCGATGTGGTATACAGGGGTTGACGTGCTGTCAGTGGATTGAATCAAGGCATGTGAAGC
>NC_092236.1:34838689-34890485 GCF_036320965.1 Panulirus ornatus
ATATAAGGTTATTTAATGCATGTATGACTCATGGTGAGGTGCCTGAAGATTGGCAGAATGCGTGCATAGTGCCATTGTACAAAGGCAAAGGGGATAAGAATGAGTGCTCAAATTACAGAGGTATAAGTTTGTTGAGTTTTCCTGGTAAATTATATGGTAAATTATATTGATTGAGAGGGTGAAGGCATGTACAGAGCATCAGATTGGGGGAGAGCAGTGTGGTTTCAGAAGTGGTAGAGGATGTGTGGATCAGGTGTTTGCTTTGAAGAATGTATGTGAGAAATACTTAGAAAAGGAAATGGATTTGTATGTAGCATTTATGGATCTGGAGAAGGCATATGATAGAGTTGATAGAGATGCTCTGTGGAAGGTATTAAGAATATATGGTGTGGGAGGAAAGTTGTTAGAAGCAGTGAAAAGTTTTTATCGAGGATGTAAGGCATGTGTACGTGTAGGAAGAGAGGAAAGTAATTGGTTCTCAGTGAATGTAGGTTTGCGGCAGGGGTGTGTGATGTCTCCATGGTTGTTTAATTTGTTTATGGATGGGGTTGTTAGGGAGGTAAATGCAAGAGTCTTGGAAAGAGGGGCAAGTATGAAGTCTGTTGGGGATGAGAGAGCTTGGGAAGTGAGTCAGTTGTTGTTCGCTGATGATACAGCGCTGGTGGCGGATTCATGTGAGAAACTGCAGAAGCTGGTGACTGAGTTTGGTAAAGTGTGTGGAAGAAGAAAGTTAAGAGTAAATGTGAATAAGAGCAAGGTTATTAGGTACAGTAGGGTTGAGGGTCAAGTCAATTGGGAGGTGAGTTTGAATGGAGAAAAACTGGAGGAAGTGAAGTGTTTTAGATATCTGGGAGTGGATCTGTCAGCGGATGGAACCATGGAAGCGGAAGTGGATCATAGGGTGGGGGAGGGGGCGAAGATTTTGGGAGCCTTGAAAAATGTGTGGAAGTCGAGAACATTATCCCGGAAAGCAAAAATGGGTATGTTTGAAGGAATAGTAGTTCCAACAATGTTGTATGTTTGCGAGGCGTGGGCTATGGATAGAGTTGTGCGCAGGAGGATGGATGTGCTGGAAATGAGATGTTTGAGGTCAATGTGTGGTGTGAGGTGGTTTGATCGAGTAAGTAACGTAAGGGTAAGAGAGATGTGTGGAAATAAAAAGAGCGTGGTTGAGAGAGCAGAAGAGGGTGTTTTGAAATGGTTTGGGCACATGGAGAGAATGAGTGAGGAAAGATTGACCAAGAGGATATATGTGTCGGAGGTGGAGGGAACGAGGAGAAGAGGGAGACCAAATTGGAGGTGGAAAGATGGAGTGAAAAGGATTTTGTGTGATCGGGGCCTGAACATGCAGGAGGGTGAAAGGAGGGCAAGGAATAGAGTGAATTGGAGCGATGTGGTATACAGGGGTTGACGTGCTGTCAGTGGATTGAATCAAGGCATGTGAAGCGTCCGGGGTAAACCATGGAAAGCTGTGTAGGTATGTATATTTGCGTGTGTGGACGTGTGTATGTACATGTGTATGGGGGGGGTTGGGCCATTTCTTTCGTCTGTTTCCTTGCGCTACCTCGCAAACGCGGGAAACAGCGACAAAGTATAAAAAAAAGAAAAAAAAAAAATATATATATATATATATATATATATATATATATATATATATATATAAATATATATATATATATATATATATATATATGTAGATGTATATATATATATATATATATATATATATATATATATATATATATATATATATATATATATATATATATATATATATATATATATATATATATATATATATATATATTTCTTTCTTTTCTTTCAAACTGTTCGCCATTTCCCGCATTAGCGAGGTAGCGTTAAGAACAGAGGACTGGGCCTTTGAGGGAATACCCTCACCTGGCCCAATTCTCTTTTCCTTCTTTTGGAAAATAAAAAAAAAAAAAAAAAAAAAACGAGAGGGAAGGATTTCCAGCCCCCCGCTCCCTCCCCTTTTAGTCGCCTTTTACGACACGCAGGGAATACGTGGGAAGTATTCTTGATCTCCTATCCCTAGGGAAAATATATATATATATATATATATATATATATATATATATATATATATATATATATATATATATATATATATATATATATATATATATATATATGTATATATATATACATATATATATATATATATATATATATATATATATATATATATATATATATATATATATATATATTTATATATATATATATATATATATATATATATATATATATATACATATATATATATATATATATATATATATATATATATATATATATATATATATATATATATATATATATATATATATATATATATATATATATATATATATATATATATATATATATATATATATATATATATAAATATATATATATATATATATATATATATATACATATATATATATATATATATATATATATATATATATATATATATATATATATATATATATATATATATATATATATATATATATATACGGAATTTATTAAAAAACGGGGTGACTGTGTTGTTGACAGGTTGGTGAGGATATTCAATGTTTGTATGGCTTATGGTGAAATGCCTGAGGATTGGTGGAATGCATGCATAGTGCCATTGTACATAGGCAAATGGATAAATGTAAGCGCTCAAATTACAGAGGTATAAGTTTGTTGAGTATTCCTTGGAAATTATATGGTTGGGTATTCATTGAGAGGGTCAAGACATATACAGTGCATCAGATTGGGGAAGAGGAGTGTGGTTTCAGAATTGGTAAAGGATGTGTGGATCGTGCGTTTGCTTTGAAGAATGTGAGAAATACTTAGAAAAACAAATGGGTTTGTATTCAGGATTTATGGACGTGGAGAAGGCATATGATAGAGATGCTCTGTGGAAGGTTTTAAGAGTATATGGTGTGGGAGGCAAGTTGCTGGAAGCAGTGAAACATTTTCATTGAGGATGCAAGGCACGTGTACAAGTAGGAAGTGAGGAAAGTGATTGGTTCCCAGTGAATGTCACTTTGCGGCAGGGGTGCGTGATGTCTCCATGGTTGTTTAATTTGATTTTGGATTGGGTTGTTAAGGAGGTGAATGCAAGAGTTTTGGAGACAGGGGCAAGTATGCAGTCTGTTGTGGATGAGAGGGCTTGGGAAGTGAGTCAGTTCTTTGCTGATGATAAAGCACTGGTGGCTGATTCCGGTAAGAAACTGCAGAAGCTGGTGACTGAGTTTGGTAAAGTGGGTGAAAGAAGAAAGCTGAGAGTAAATGTGAATAAGAGCAAGGTTATTAGGTACAGTAGGGGTGAATGACAAGTCGACTAGGAGGTAAGTTTGAATGGAGAAAGACTGGAGGAAGTGAAGTGTTTTAGATATCTGGGAGTGGATTTGGCAGTGGATGAAACCCTGGAAGTGGAAGTGAGTCACAGGGTGGGGGAGGGGGCAAAAGTTCTGGGAGCGTTGAAGAATGTGTGGAAGGCGAGAACATTTTCTCGGAAATCAAAAAAGGGTTTGTTTGAAGGATTAGTGGTTCCAACAATGTTATATGGTTGCAAGGTGCGGGCTATAGATAGGGTTGTGTGGAGGAGGGTGGACGTGTTGGAAATGAGATGTTTGAGGACAATATGTGGTGTGAGGAGGTTTGATTAAGTAATGAAAGCGTAAGAGAGATGTGTGGTAATAAAAAGTGTGTGGTTGAGAGAGCAGAAGAGGGTGTATTGAAATGGTTTGGTCACATGGAGAGAATGAGTGAGTAAAGATTGACCAAGAGGATATATGTGTCAGAGGTGAAGGGAACAAGGAGAAAAGGGAGATCAAATTGGAGGTGGAAGGATTGAGTGAAAAAGATTTTAAGCAATCGTGGCCTGAACATGCAGGAGGGTGAAAGGCGCGCAAGGAACAGAGAGAACCGGAACGATGTGGTAAACCAGGGTCGTGTGGTCAATGGACTGAACCAAGGCATGTAAAGCATCTGGGGCACACCATGGAACTTTTTATGGGGCCTGGATGTGGAAAGGGAGCCGTGGCTTCGGTGCACCACACATGACAGCTAGAGACTGAGTGTGAACAAATGTGGCCCCTGTTGTCCCTTCCCAGTGTTACCCTCGCGCGCAAGGGGAGGGGGTGGCAATTCATGTGTAGCAGGGTGGCGACGATATATATATATATATATATATATATATATATATATATATATATATTTTTTTTTTTTTTTTTTTTATACTTTGTCGCTGTCTCCCGCGTTTGCGAGGTAGCGCAAGGAAACAGACGAAAGAAATGGCCCAACCCTCCCCATACACATGTACATACACACGTCCACACACGCAAATATACATACCTACACAGCTTTCCATGGTTTACCCCGGACGCTTCACATGCCTTGATTCAATCCACTGACAGCACGTCAACCCCTGTATACCACATCGCTCCAATTCATTCTATTCCTTGCCCTCCTTTCACCCTCCTGCATGTTCAGGCCCCGATCACACAAAATCCTTTTCACTCCATCTTTCCACCTCCAATTTGGTCTCCCTCTTCTCCTCGTTCCCTCCACCTCCGACACATATATCCTCTTGGTCAATCTTTCCTCACTCATTCTCTCCATGTGCCCAAACCATTTCAAAACACCCTCTTCTGCTCTCTCAACCACGCTCTTTTTATTTCCACACATCTCTCTTACCCTTACGTTACTTACTCGATCAAACCACCTAACACCACACATTGTCCTCAAACATCTCATTTCCAGCACATCCATCCTCCTGCGCACAACTCTATCCATAGCCCACGCCTCGCAACCATACAACATTGTTGGAACTACTATTCCTTCAAACATACCCATTTTTGCTTTCCGGGATAATGTTCTCGACTTCCACACATTTTTCAAGGCTCCCAGAATTTTCGCCCCCTCCCCCACCCTATGATCCACTTCCGCTTCCATGGTTCCATCCGCTGACAGATCCACCCCCAGATATCTAAAACACTTCACTTCCTCCAGTTTTTCTCCATTCAAACTCACCTCCCAATTGACTTGACCCTCAACCCTACTGTACCTAATAACCTTGCTCTTATTCACATTTACTCTTAACTTTCTTCTTCCACACACTTTACCAAACTCCGTCACCAGCTTCTGCAGTTTCTCACATGAATCTGCCACCAGCGCTGTATCATCAGCGAACAACAACTGACTCACTTCCCAAGCTCTCTCATCCCCAACAGACTTCATACTTGCCCCTCTTTCTAAGACTCTTGCATTTACCTCCCTAACAACCCCATCCATAAACAAATTAAACAACCATGGAGACATCACACACCCCTGCCGCAAACCTACATTCACTGAGAACCAATCACTTTCCTCTCTTCCTACACGTACACATGCCTTACATCCTCGATAAAAACTTTTCACTGCTTCTAACAACTTTCCTCCCACACCATATATTCTTAATACCTTCCACAGAGCATCTCTATCAACTCTATCATATGCCTTCTCCAGATCCATAAATGCTACATACAAATCCATTTGCTTTTCTAAGTATTTCTCACATACATTCTTCAAAGCAAATACCTGATCCACACATCCTCTACCACTTCTGAAACCACACTGCTCTTCCCCAATCTGATGCTCTGTACATGCCTTCACCCTCTCAATCAATACCCTCCCATATAATTTACCAGGAATACTCAACAAACTTATACCTCTGTAATTTGAGCACTCACTCTTATCCCCTTTGCCTTTGTACAATGGCACTATGCACGCATTCCGCCAATCCTCAGGCACCTCACCATGAGTCATACATACATTAAATAACCTTACCAACCAGTCAACAATACAGTCATCCCCTTTTTTAATAAATTCCACCGCAATACCATCCAAACCTGCTGCCTTGCCGGCTTTCATCTTCCGCAAAGCTTTTACTACCTCTTCTCTGTTTACCAAATCATTTTCCCTAACCCTCTCACTTTGCACACCACCTCGACCCAAACACCCTATATCTGCCACTCTGTCATCAGACACATTCAACAAACCTTCAAAATACTCATTCCATCTCCTTCTCACATCACCACTACTTGTTATCACCTCCCCATTTACGCCCTTCACTGAAGTTCCCATTTGCTCCCTTGTCTTACGCACCCTATTTACCTCCTTCCAGAACATCTTTTTATTCTCCCTAAAATTTACTGATAGTCTCTCACCCCAACTCTCATTTGCCCTTTTTTTCACCTCTTGCACCTTTCTCTTGACCTCCTGTCTCTTTCTTTTATACTTCTCCCACTCAATTGCATTTTTTTCTCTGCAAAAATCGTCCAAATGCCTCTCTCTTCTCTTTCACTAATACTCTTACTTCTTCATCCCACCACTCACTACCCTTTCTAAACAGCCCACCTCCCACTCTTCTCATGCCACAAGCATCTTTTGCGCAATCCATCACTGATTCCCTAAATACATCCCATTCCTCCCCCACTCCCCTTACTTCCATTGTTCTCACCTTTTTCCATTCTGTACACAGTCTCTCCTGATACTTCTTCACACAGGTCTCCTTCCCAAGCTCACTTACTCTCACCACCTTCTTCACCCCAACATTCACTCTTCTTTTCTGAAAACCCATACTAATCTTCACCTTAGCCTCCACAAGATAATGATCAGACATCCCTCCAGTTGCACCTCTCAGCACATTGACATCCAAAAGTCTCTCTTTCGCACGCCTGTCAATTAACACGTAATCCAATAACGCTCTCTGGCCATCTCTCCTACTTACATATATATGGTTGTATGGTTGCGAGGCTTGGGCTATGGACAGAGTTGTGCGCAGGAGGATGGATGTGCTGGAAATGAGATGTTTGAGGACAATGTGTGGTGTGAGGTGGTTTGATCGAGTGAGTAACGTAAGGGTAAGAGAGATGTGTGGAAATAAAAAGAGCGTGGTTGGAAGAGCAGAAGAGGGTGTTTTGAAGTGGTTTGGGCACATGGAGAGAATGAGTGAGGAAAGATTGACCAAGAGGATATATGTGTCGGAGGTGGAGGGAACGAGGAGAAGAGGGAGACCAAATTTGAGGTGGAAAGATGGAGTGAAAAAGATTTTGTGTGATCGGGGCCTGAACATGCAGGAGGGTGAAAGGAGGGCAAGGAATAGAGTGAATTGGAGCGATGTGGTATACCGGGGTTGACGTGCTGTCAGTGGATTGAATCAAGGCATGTGAAGCGTCTGGGGTAAACCATGGAAAGCTGTGTAGGTATGTATATTTGCGTGTGTGGACGTGTGTATATACATGTGTATGGGGGTGGGTTGGGCCATTTCTTTCGTCTGTTTCCTTGCGCTACCTCGCAAACGCGGGAGACAGCGACAAAGTATAATAAAAAAAAAATAATATATATATATATATATATATATATATATATATATATATATATATATAAAAAGGGGGGGGCGGGTGAGAGTTGGGGTGGGGGAGTATCATTGGATTTTGGGGAGAATGGGGAGATGTTCTGGAAGGAGGTAAATGGGGTGCGTGGGACGGGGGAGCAAATGGGAACTTCAGTGGGGGGCGCGGGTGGGGAGGTGGTAGCGAGTGGTGGTGGTGTGAGAGGGAGATGGGGTGGGTGTTTTGAGGGTTTGTTGGGTGTGTTTGGTGATGGAGTGGCGGATGTGGGGTGTTTTGGTCGAGGTGGTGTGCAAGGTGAGAGGGTTGGGGAGGGTGATTTGGTAAACAGAGAAGAGGTAGTGAAAGCTTTGCGGAAGATATATATATATATATATATATATATATATATATATATATATATATATATATATATATATATATATATATATATATATTATCCCTGGGGATAGGGGAGAAAGAATACTTCCCACGTATTCCCTGCGTGTCGTAGAAGGCGACTAAAAGGGAAGGGAGCGGGGGGCTGGAAATCCTCCCCTCTCAATTTTTTTTAATTTTCCAAAAGAAGGAACAGAGAAGGGGGCCAGGTGAGGATATTCCCTCAATGGCCCAGTTCTCTGTTCTTAACGCTAACTCGCTAACGCGGGAAATGGCGAATAGTTTGAAAAAAAAAAAAAAAAAAAAAAAAAAAATATATATATATATATATATATATATATATATATATATATATATATATATATATATATATATATATATATATATATATATATATATATATATATTTATTTTGCTTTGTCGCTGTCTCCCGCGTTAGCGAGGTAGCGCAAGGAAACAGATGAAATAATGGCCCAACCCACCAACATACACATGTATATACTTACACGTCCAAACATGCAAATATCCATACCTATACATGTCAACGTATACATGTAGATAATTCATAGTGTCTGCCTTTATTCATTACCATCGCCACCTCGCCACACATGAAATAAGAACCCCCGCCCACTTCATGTGTGCGAGGTATTGCTAGGAAAAGACAACAAAGGCCACATTCGTTGACAATCAGTCTCTAGCTGTCATGTAATAATGCACCGAAACCACAGCTCTCTTTTCACATCCAGTCCCCACAGGACTTTCCATGGTTTACCCCAGGCGCTTCACATGCCCTTGTTCAATAGTGGTTCCACAATATTGTATGGTGGCGAGGCGTGGGCTATGGATAGAGTTGTGCGCAGGAGCGTGGATGTGCTGGAAATGAGATGTTTGAGAACAATATGAGGTGTGAGGTGGTTTGATCGAGTAAGTAATAATAGGGTAAGAGAGATGTGTGGTAAAAAAAAAAGAGTTTGTTTGAGAGAGCAGAAGAGGGTGTTTTGAAATTGTTTTGTCACATGGAGAGAATGAGTGAAGAAAGATTGACCTAGAGGATATATATGTCAGAGGTGGAGGGGACGAGGAGAAGTGGGAGATCAAATTGGAGGTGGAAAGATGGAGAAAAAAAGATTTTGAGTGATCGGGGTCTGAACATGCAGGAGGATGAAAGGCGTGCAAGGAACTGAGTGAATTGGAACGATGTGGTATACCGGGGTCGACGTGCTGTCAATGGATTGAACCATGGCATGTGAAGCGTCTGGGGTAAACCATGGAATGTTCTGTTGGGCCTGGATGTGGAAAGGGAGCTGTGATTTCGGTGCATTATTACATTAGAGCTAGAGACTAAGTGTGACCGAATGTGGCCTTTGTTGTCTTTTCCTAGCGCTACTTCGCACACATGAGGGGGGAGGGAGTTGTTATTTCATGTGTGGTGGGGTGGCGATGGGAATTAATAAAGGCAGACAGTATGAATTATGTACATGTGTATATATGTATATATCTGTGTGTATATATATGCATACGTTGAGATGTATAGGTATGTATATTTGCCTGTGTGGACGTGTATGTATATATATGTGTATGTGGATGGGTTGGGCCATTCTTTCGTCTGTTTCCTTGTGCTACCTCTCTAACGCGGGAGACAGCGACAAAGCAAAATGAAATATATAAAATAAATACATATGTGTGTGTGTGTGTGTGTGTGTGTGTGTTTGTGTGTGTGTGTGTGTGTGTTTGTGTGTGTGTGTGTGTGTGTGTGTGTGTGTCAGAGGTGGAGGGAACGAGGAGAAGTCGGAGACCAAATTAGAGCTGGAAAGATGAAGTGAAAATGATTTTGAGTGATCGGGGCCTGAACATGTAGGAGGCTGAAAGGCGTTCAAGGAAAAGAGTGAATTGGAATGATGTGGTATACCGGGGTCGACGTGCTATCAATGGATTGAACCAGGGCATATGAAGCCTCTGGGCTAAATCATGGGAAGTTTTGTGCGGTCTGTATGCAGAAAGGGAGCTGTTGTTTTCGGTTCATTATACATGACAGCTAGAGACTGAGTGTGAACGAATGTGGCCTTTGCTGTTTTTTTATAGCGCTTCCTCGCGTCCATGTTGGAGGAAGGGGTTGTCTTTTCATGTGTGGCGGGGTGGCAACAGGAATGAAGAAAGGCAGTAAGTATGAATTATGCACATGTGTATATATGTATATGTCTGTGTATATATGTACCTGTATACGTTGAAATGTACAGAAATATATATGTACTTGTGTGCAGGTGTATATATATACATGTGTATATGGGTGGGCTGGGCCATTTTTTCGTCTGTTTCCTTGCGCTACCTCGCTAACACGGGAGACAGTGACAAAGTATAAAAATATATAGATAATTTCTCACGTGTCGTACATAGCGACTAAAGGGGACGGGAGCGGGGGGGCTAGAAACCCTCCCCTTCTTGTATTTTAACTTTGTAAAAGGGGAAACAGATGAGTGATTCACGCGGGGAGTGCTCTTCCTCCTCGAAGGCTCAGATTGGGGTGTCTGAATGTGTGTGGACGTAACGAAGATGAGAAAAAAGGAGAAATACGTAGCATGTCTGAGGAAATGAACCTGGATGTTCTGGCCTTGAGTGAAACGAAGCTCAAGGGTAAAGGGGAAGAGTGGTTTGGGAATGTCTTTGGAGTAAAGTCAGGGGTTAGTGAGAGGACAAGAGCAAGGGAAGGAGTAGCACTACTCCTGAAACAGGAATGCAGAGAAAACGTGATAGAGCGTAAGAAAGTAAACTCTAGATTGATATGGGTAGAACTGAAAATTGATGGAGAGAGATGGGTGATTATTGGAGCATATGCACCTGGGCATGAGAAGAAAGATCATGAGAGGCAAGTGTTTTGGGAGCAGCCGAGTGAGTGTGTTCTTAGTTTTGATGCACGAGACCGGGATATAGTGATGTGTGATTTGTATGCAAAGGTGTGTAATGTGGCAGTTGAGAGAATTATTGGTGTACATTGGGTGTTCAGTGTTGCAAATGGAAACTTTGGAGATCTTGTAGATTTGTGCGCTGAAAAAGATAGATATACATAAGTATAAGTATGTAAGTAGGGGAGATGGCCAGAGAGCGTTATTGGGTTACGTGTTAATTGATAGGCGCGTGAAAGAGAGACTTTTGGATGTTACTGTGCTGAGAGGTGCAACTGGAGGGATGTCTGATCGGTATCTTGTGGAGGCATAGGTATAGATTTGTAAAGGTTTTCAGAGATAAGAGTGAATGTTTGGGCAAACAAAGCGGTGAGAGTAAGTGAGTTTGGGAAGGAAACTTGTGTGAGGGAGTACCAGGAGAGACTAAGTACAGAATGGAAAAAGGTGAGAACAGAGGACATGAGGGGATTGGGGGAGAAATGGGATGAATTTAGGGAAGCAGTAATGGCTTGCGCAAAAGATGCTTGTGCCATGAGAAGCGTGGGAGGTGAGCAGATTAGAAAGGGTAGTGAGTGGTTGGATGAAGAATAAGATTATAGTGAAACAGAAGAGAGAGGCATTTGGACGTTTTTTCCAGAGAAATAATGCAAATGAGTGGGAGATGTATAAAAGAGAGAGGCAGGAGGTCAAGAAAAACGTGCAAGAGGTGAAAATGAGGGTAACTGAGAGTTGGGTTGAGAAAGTATCATTAGATTTTAGGTAGAATTAAAAAATGCTTTGAAAGGAGGATAACTAAGTGCGTAAGACAAGGGAACAAATGAGAGCATCAGTGAAGGGAGCTATTGGGGAGGTGAAAACAAGTGGTGGTGATGTGAAAAGGAGAAATAATGAGTGTTTTGAAGGTTTGTTGAAGGTCTTTGATGATGTGATGGCAGATATAGGGTGCTTTGGCCGAGGAGGTATGCAAAGTGAGAGGGTTAGGGAGAATGACTTGCTAAACAGAGGAGAGGTAGTTAAAGCTTTGTGGAAGATGAAAGCCGGCAAGGAAGGAGGTTTGGATGGTACTGCATAGGAATTTATTAAAAAAAGGTGGTGACTGTTTTGTTGACTGGTTGGAAAGGTAATTTAAAGTATGTATGACTCATGGTGAGGTGCCTGATAATTGGTGGAATGCTTGCATAGTGACACTGTACAAGGCAAAGGGGAGAAAGGTGAGTGCTCAATTTACAGAGGTATAAGGTTGTTCAGTATTCCTGGGAAATCGTATGGGATGGTATTGATTGAGAGGGTGTGTGGTCAGGTGTATGTGAGAAATACTTAGAAAAGCAAATGGATTTGTATGTAGAATTTATGGATCTGGAGAAGGCATATAATAGTGTTGACAGATATGCTCTCTGGAAGGTATTAAGAATATATGGTGTGGGAGGCAAGTTGTTAGAAGCAGCGTTAAGTTTTTATGGAGAATGTTAGGCATGTGTACGAGTAGGAAGAGAGGAGTGTGATTAGTTGTCAGTGAATGTCGGTTTACGGCAGGGGTGCGTGATGCCTCCATGTTTGTTTAATTTCTTTATGGATGGGGATGTTAAGGAGGTGAATGCAAGAGTTTTGGAGAGAGGGTTATGAATATAGTCTGTTGTGGATGAGAGAGTTTGGGAAGTGAGTCAGTTACTGTTCGCTGATGATACAACGCTGATGTTTGATTCGGGTGAGAAAATGAAAAAAAACTGGTGACTGAGTTTTGCAAAGAGTGCAAAAAAAAGAACGCTGACAGTAAATGTGAATAAGAGCAATGTTATTAGGTACACTAGGGTTGAGGGACAATTCAATTGGGATGTAGGTTTGAATGGAGAAACACTGGAGGAAGTGAGGTGTTCTAGATATCTGGGAGTGGATATGACAGCGAATGTAACCATCGAAGAGCAAGTGAGTCATAGGGTGGGGGAGGGGGCGAAAGTTTTGGGAGCGTTGAAAAATGTGTGAAAGATGAGAACGTTATCTTGGAAAGCAAAAATGGGAATGTTTGAAGGAAGAGTGGTTCCAACAATGTTATATGGTTGAGAAGTGTGGGCTATAAATAGAGTTTTTCGGAGAAAGGTGGATGTGTTGGAAATGAAATGTTTGAGGACATTTTGCGGTGTGAGGTGGTTTGATCGAGTAAGTACTGATAGGGTAAGAGAGATGTGTGGTAATAAATAGAGTGTGGTTAAGCGAGCAGAAGAGGGTGCTTTGAAATGGTCTGGTCACATGGAGAGAATGAGTGAGGAAAGATTAACAAAGAGGATTTATGTGTTAGAGGTGGAGGGAACGAGAAGTGGGAGACCATATTGGAGGTGGAAAGATGGAGTGAAAAAGATTTTGAGTGATCATGGCCTGAACAAGCGGGAAGGTGGAAGGCGTGCAAGGAATAGAGTGAGTTGGAGCGAATTGATATACCGGGGTCGACGTTCTGTAATTAGATTGAACTAGGGCATGTGAAGCGTGTGGGGCGTGTATGTTTAATGGGAGCTGTTGTTTCGGTGCATTTTACATGACAGCTAGGGACTGAGTGTGAACGAATATGGCCTTTGTTGTCATTTCTTAGTGCTACCTCGCGCACATGCTGGGGGAGGGGTTGTCATTTCATGTGTGGCTGGGTGGCGACAAGAATGAATAACTGCAGACAGTATGAATTATGTATATGTGCATATATGTATATGTCTGTTTGTGTACATATATGTATACGTTGAGATGTATAGGTATGTATATGTGCATGTGTGGACGTGCATGTATATACATGTGTATGTGGGTGGGTTTTGCCATTCATTCGTATGTTTCCTTGCCCTCTCTCCCTAACGCGGGAGCCAACGACAAAGTATTATAGAGAAAATGAATAAAGACAAAAAAATATATATATTTTACAATATATATATATATACATATATATAAATATATATATATATATATATATATATATATATATATATATATATATATATATATATATATATATATATATATATATATATATATATATATATATATATATATATATATATATATATATTTTTTTTTTTTTTTTTTTTTACTTTGTCGCTGTCTCCCGCGTTTGCGAGGTAGCGCAAGGAAACAGACGAAAGAAATGGCCCAACCCCCCCCCCATACACATGTATATACATACCTCCACACACGCAAATATACATACCTACACAGCTTTCCATGGTTTACCCCAGACGCTTCACATGCCCTGCTTCAATCCACTGACAGCACGTCAACCCCGGTATACCACATCGCTGCAATTCACTCTATTCCTTGCCCTCCTTTCACCCTCCTGCATGTTCAGGCCCCGATAACACAAAATCTTTTTCACTCCATCTTTCCACCTCCAATTTGGTCTCCCTCTTCTCCTCGTTCCCTCCACCTCCGACACATATATCCTCTTGGTCAATCTTTCCTCACTCATCTTCTCCATGTGCCCAAACCACTTCAAAACACCCTCTTCTGCTCTCTCAACCACGCTCTTTTTATTTCCACACATCTCTCTTACCCTTACGTTACTCACTCGATCAAACCACCTCACACCACACATTGTCCTCAAACATCTCATTTCCAGCACATCCATCCTCCTGCGCACAACTCTATCCATAGCCCACGCCTCGCAACCATACAACATTGTTGGAACCACTATTCTTTCAACATACCCATTTTTGCTTTCCGAGATAATGTTCTCGAATTCCACACATTCTTCAAGGCCCCCAGGATTTTCGCCCCCTCCCCCACCCTATGATCCACTTCCGCTTCTATGGTTCCATCCGCTGCCAGATCCACTCCCAGATATCTAAAACACTTCACTTCCTCCAGTTTTTCTCCATTCAAACTCACCTCCCAATTGACTTGACCCTCAACCCTACTGTACCTAATAACCTTGCTCTTATTCACATTTACTCTTAACTTTCTTCTTCCACACACTTTTCCAAACTCAGTCACCAGCTTCTGCAGTTTCTCACATGAATCAACCACCAGCGCTGAATCATCAGCGAACAACAACTGACTCACTTCCCAAGCTCTCTCATCCACAACAGACTTCATACTTGCCCCTCTTTCCAAAACTCTTGCATTTACCTCCCTAACAACCCCATCCATAAATAAATTAAACAACTATGGAGACATCACACACCCCTGCCGCAAACCTACATTCACTGAGAACCAATCACTTTCCTCTCTTCCTACACGTACACATGCCTTACATCCTCGATAAAAACTTTTCACTGCTTCTAACAACTTTCCTCCCACACCTTATATTCTTAATACCTTCCACAGAGCATCTCTATCAACTCTATCATATGCCTTCTCCAGATCCATAAATGCTACATACAAATCCATTTGCTTTTCTAAGTATTTCTCACATACATTCTTCAAAGCAAACACCTGATCCACACATCCTCTACCACTTCTGAAACCACACTGCTCTTCCCCAATCTGATGCTCTGTACATGCCTTCACCCTCTCAATCAATACCCTCCCATATAATTTACCAGGAATACTCAACAGACTTATACCTCTGTAATTTGAGCACTCACTCTTATCCCCTCTGCCTTTGTACAATGGCACTATGCACGCATTCCGCCAATCCTCAGGCACCTCACTATGAGTCATACATACATTAAATAACCTTACCAACCAGTCAACAATACAGTCACCCCCTTTTTTAATAAATTCCACTGCAATACCATCCAAACCTGCTGCCTTGCCGGCTTTCATCATCCGCAAAGCTTTCACTACCTCTTCTCTGTTTACCAAATCATTTTCCCTAACCCTCTCACTTTGCACACCACCTCGACCAAAACACCCTATATCTGCCACTCTATCCTCAAACACATTCAACAAACCTATATATATATATATATATATATATATATATATATATATATATATATATATATATATATATATATATATATATATATATATTTTATTTTATTTTGTTTTGCTTTGTCGCTGTCTCCCGCGTTTAAGAGGTACCGCAAGGAAATAGACGAAAGAAAATGGCCCAACCCACCCCCATACACAATGTACACACACACACGCCCACACATGCAAATATACATACCTATACATCCCAATGTACACATATATATACACACACAGACACATACATATATAACCATGCACACAATTCACACTGTCTGCCCCTATTCATTCCCATCGCCACCTCACCACACATGGAATACCATCCCCCTCCGCCCTCATGTATGCGAGGTAGCACTAGGAAAAGACAACAAAGGCCCCATTCGTTCACACTCAGTCTCCAGCTGTCACGCAATAATGGCCGAAACCACAGCTCCCTTTCCACATCCAGGCCCCATAAAACTTTCCATGATTTACCCCAGACGCTTCACATGCCCTAATTCAACCCATTGACATCATGTCAATCCCGATATACCACATCGATCCAATTCACTCTATTCCTTGCCCTCCTTTCACCCTCCTGCATGTTCAGGCCCCGATCACACAAAATCTTTTTCACTCCATCTTTCCACCTCCAATTTGGTCTCCCACTTCTCCTCGTTCCCTCAACCTCCGACATAGATATCCTCTTGGTCAATCTATCCTCACTCATTCTCTCCATGTGCTCAAACCATTTCAAAACACCCACTTCTGCTCTCTCAACCACGCTCTTTTTATTTCCACACATTTCCCTTATCCTTACATTACTTACTCGATCAAACCATCTCACACCACACATTGTCCTCAAACATCTCATTTCCAACACATCCACCCTCTTGCACACAACTCTATCCATAGCCCACGCCTCGCAACCATAAAACATTGTTGGAACCACTATTACTTCAAAATACCAATTTTTGCTTTCCGAGATAATGTTCTCGATTTCCACACATTCTTCAAGGCTCCCAGGATTTTCGCCCCCTCCCCCACCCTATGATTCACTTCCGCTTCCATGGTTCCATCCGCTGCCAGATCCACTCCCAGATATCTAAAACACTTTACTTCCTCCAGTTTTTCTCCATTCAAACTTACCTCCCAATTGACTTGACCCTCAACCCTACTGTACCTAATAACCTTGCTCTTATTCACATTTACTCTTAACTTTCTTCTTTCACACACTTTACCAAACTCAGTCACCAGCTTCTGCAGTTTCTCACATGAATCAGCCACCAGCGCTGTATCATCAGCGAACAACAACTGACTCACTTCCCAAGCTCTCTCATCCACAACAGACCTCATACTTGCACCTATTTCCAAAACTCTTGCATTCACCTCCCTAACAACCCCATCCCTAAACAAATTAAACAACCATGGAGACATCACACATCCCTCCCTCAAACCTAAATTCACTGAGAACCAATCACTTTCCTCTCTTCCTACACGTACACATGCCTTACATCCTCGACAAAAACTTTTCACTGCTTCTAACAACTTGCCTCCCACACCATATATTTTTAATACCTTCCACAGAGCATCTCTATGAACTCTAGCATATGCCTTCTCCAGATCCATAAATGCTACATACAAATCCATTTGCTTTTCTAAGTATTTCTCATATACATTCTTCAAAGCAAACACCTGATCCACACATCCTCTACCACTTCTGAAACCACACTGCTCTTCCCCAATTTGATGCTCTGTACATGCCTTCACCCTCTCAAACAATACCCTCCCATATAATTTACCAGGAATACTCAACAAACTTATACTTCTGTAATTTGAGCACTCACTCTTATCCCCTTTGCCTTTGTACAATGGCACTATGCACGCATTCCGCCAATTCTCAAGCACCTCACCATGAGTCATACATACATTAAATAACCTAACCAACCAATCTACAATACAGTCACCCCCTTTTTTAATAAATTCCACTGCAATACCATCCAAACCTGCTGCCTTGCTGGCTTTCATCTTCCGTAAAGCTTTTACTACCTCTTCTCTGTTTACCAAATAATTTTCCCTAACCCTCTCACTTTGCACACCACCTCGACCAAAACACCCTATATCTGCCACTCTATCATCAAAGACATTCAACAAACCTTCAAAATACTTACTCCATCTCCTTCTCACATCACCACTACTTGTTATCACCTCCCCATTTGCGCCCTTCACTGAAGTTCCCATTTGCTCCCTTGTCTTACGCACTTTATTTACCTCCTTCCAGAACATCTTTTATTCTCCCTAAAGTATAATGATACTCTCTCATCCCCACTCTCATTTGCCCACTTTTCACCTATATATATATATATATATATATATATATATATATATATATATATATATATATATATATATATATATATATATATATATATATATATACATATTATCCCTGGGGATAGGGGAGAAACCCTCTCCTCCTTGTATTTTAACTTTCTAAAAGGGGAAACATAAGGAGTCACGCGGGGAGCGCTAATCCTCCTGGAAGGCTCAGAGTGGGGTGCCTAAATGTGTGTGGATGTAACCAAGATGTAAAAAAAGGAGAGATAGGTAGTATGTTTGAGGAAAGGAACCTGGATGTTTTGGATCTGAATGAAACGAAGCTCAAGGGTAAAGGGGAAGAGTGTTTTGGGAATGTCTTGGGAGTAAAGTCAGGGGTTAGTGAAAGGACAAGAGCAAGGGAAGGATTAGCAGTACTCCTGAAACAGGAGTTTTGGGAGTATGTGATAGAATGTACAAAAGTAAATTCTCGATTAATATGGGTAAAATTGAAAGTTCATGGTGATAGATGGGTAATTATTGGTGAATATGCACCTGGGCATGAGAAGAAAGATCATGAGAGGGAAGTGTTTTGGAAGCAGCTGAATGAGTGTGTTAATGGTTTTGATGCACGAGACCCAGTTATAGTGATGGGTGATTTGAATGCAAAGGTGAACAATGTGGCAGTTCAGGGAATAATTGGTATACAAGGGGTGTTCAGTGCTGCAAATGGAAACGGTGAAGAGCTTGTAGATTTATGTGCTGAATAAGGACTGGTGATTGGGAATACCTGGTTTAAAAAGCGAGATATACATAAGTATACATATGTAAGTAGGAGAGATGGCCAGAGAACGTTATTGGATTACATGTTAATTGATAGGCGCGCGAAAGGGAGACTTTTGGATGGTAGCGTGCTGGGGGGTGCAACTGCAGGGTTGTCTGATCATTGTCTTGTGGAGGAGAAGGTGAAGATTTGAAGAGGTTTTCAGAAAAGAAGGAAGAATGTTGGGGTGAAGAGAGTGGTGAGAGTAAGTGAGCTTGGGAAGGAGACTTGTGTGAGGAAGTACCAGGAGAGACTGAGTACTGAGTGGAAAAAGATGAGAACAAAGGAAGTAAGGGGAGTGGGAGAGGAATGGGATGTATTTAGGGAAGCAGTGATGACTTACGCAAAATATGCTTGTGGAAGCGTGGGAGGTGGAAAGATTAGAATGGGCAGTGAGTGGTGGGATGAAGAAGTAAGATTATTAGTGAAAGAGAAGTGAGACATTTGGACGATTTTTGCAGGGAAATAATGGAAATGAGTGGGATATGTATTAAAGAAAGAGGCAGGAGGTCAATACAAAGGTGCAAGAGGTGAAAAAGAGGGCAAGTGAGAGTTCAGATGAGAGTATCATCAAATTTTAGGGAGAACAAAAAGATGTTCTGGAAGGAGGTAAATAGGGTGCGTAAGACAAGGGAGCAAATGGGAACTTCAGTGAAGAGCGTAAATGGGGAGGTGATAACAAGTAGTGGTGATGTGAGAAGGAGATGGAATGAGTATTTTGAAGGTTTGTTGAATGTGTCTGATGACAGAGTGGCAGATATAGGGTGTTTGGGTCGAGGTGGTGTGCAAAGTGAGAGGGTTAGGGAAAATGATTTGGTAAACAGAGAAGAGGTAGTAAAAGCTTTGCGGAAGATGAAAGCCGGCAAGGCAGCAGGTTTGGATGGTATTGCAGTGGAATTTATTAAAAAAGGGGGTGACTGTATTGTTGACTGGTTGGTAAGGTTATTTAATGTATGTATGACTCATGGTGAGGTGCCTGAGGATTGGCGGAATGCGTGCATAGTGCCATTGTACAAAGGCAAAGGGGATAAGAGTGAGTGCTCAAATTACAGAGGTATAAGTTTGTTGAGTATTCCTGGTAAATTATATGGGAGGGTATTGATTGAGAGGGTGAAGGCATGTACAGAGCATCAGATTGGGGAAGAGCAGTGTGGTTTCAGAAGTGGTAGAGGATGTGTGGATCAGGTGTTTGCTTTGAAGAATGTATGTGAGAAATACTTAGAAAAGCAAATGGATTTGTATGTAGCATTTATGGATCTGGAGAAGGCATATGATAGAGTTGATAGAGATGCTCTGTGGAAGGTATTAAGAATATATGGTGTGGGAGGCAAGTTGTTAGAAGCAGTGAAAAGTTTTTATCGAGGATGTAAGGCATGTGTACGTGTAGGAAGAGAGGAAAGTGATTGGTTCTCAGTGAATGTAGGTTTGCGGCAGGGGTGTGTGATGTCTCCATGGTTGTTTAATTTGTTTATGGATGGGGTTGTTAGGGAGGTAAATGCAAGAGTCTTGGAAAGAGGGGCAAGTATGAAGTCTGTTGGGGATGAGAGAGCTTGGGAAGTGAGTCAGTTGTTGTTCGCTGATGATACAGCGCTGGTGGCGGATTCATGTGAGAAACTGCAGAAGCTGGTGACGGAGTTTGGTAAAGTGTGTGGAAGAAGAAAGTTAAGAGTAAATGTGAATAAGAGCAAGGTTATTAGGTACAGTAGGGTTGAGGGTCAAGTCAATTGGGAGGTGAGTTTGAATGGAGAAAAACTGGAGGAAGTGAAGTGTTTTAGATATCTGGGAGTGGATCTGTCAGCGGATGGAACCATGGAAGCGGAAGTGGATCATAGGGTGGGGGAGGGGGCGAAAATTTTGGGAGCTTTGAAAAATGTGTGGAAGTCGAGAACATTATCTCGGAAAGCAAAAATGGGTATGTTTGAAGGAATAGTGGTTCCAACAATGTTGTATGGTTGCGAGGCGTGGGCTATGGATAGAGTTGTGCGCAGGAGGATGCATGTGCTGGAAATGAGATGTTTGAGGACAATGTGTGGAGTGAGGTGGTTTGATCGAGTAAGTAACGTAAGGGTAAGAGAGATGTGTGGAAATAAAAGGAGCGTGGTTGAGAGAGCAGAAGAGGGTGTTTTGAAATGGTTTGGGCACATGGAGAGAATGAGTGAGGAAAGATTGACCAAGAGGATATATGTGTCGGAGGTGGAGGGAAAGAGGAGAAGTGGGAGACCAAATTGGAGGTGGAAAGATGGAGTGAAAAGGATTTTGTGTGATCGGGGCCTGAACATGCAGGAGGGTGAAAGGAGGGCAAGGAATAGAGTGAATTGGAGCGATGTGGTATACAGGGGTTGACGTGCTGTCAGTGGATTGAATCAAGGCATGTGAAGCGTCCGGGGTAAACCATGGAAAGCTGTGTAGGTATGTATATTTGCGTGTGTGGACGTGTGTATGTACATGTGTATGGGGGGGTTTGGGCCATTTCTTTCGTCTGTTTCCTTGCGCTACCTCGCAACCGCGGGAGACAGCGACGAGGTATAAAAAAAAAAAAAAAAAGATATATATATATATATATATATATATATATATATATATATATATATAGAAAGCGACTAGAGGGGACGGGAGCGGGGGGCCAGAAATCCTCCCCTCCTTGTATTAACTTTCTAAAATGGGAAATAGATTCGCTGATGATACAGCGCTGGTGGCTGATTCATGTGAGAAACTGAAGAAGCTGGTGACTGAGTTTGGTAAAGTGTGTGGAAGAAGAAAGTTAAGAGTAAATGTGAATAAGAGCAAGGTTATTAGGTACAGTAGGGTTGAGGGTCAAGTTAATTGGGAGGTGAGTTTGAATGGAGAAAAACTGCAGGAAGTGAAGTGTTTTAGATATCTGGGAGTGGATCTGGCAGCGGATGGAAACATGGAAGCGGAAGTGGATCATAGGGTGGGGGAGGGGGCGAAAATTCTGGGGGCCTTGAAGAATGTGTGGAAGTCGAGAACGTTATCTCGGAAAGCAAAATGGGTATGTTTGAAGGAAAAGTGGTTCCAACAATGTTGTATGGTTGCGAGGCGTGGGCTATGGATAGAGTTGTGCGCAGGAGGATGGATGTGCTGGAAATGAGATGTTTGAGGACAATGTGGGGTGTGAGGTGGTTTGATCGAGTGAGTAACGTAAGGGTAAGAGAGATGTGTGGAAATAAAAAGAGCGTGGTTGAGAGAGCAGAAGAGGGTGTTTTGAAGTGGTTTGGGTAGATGGAGAGAATGAATGAGGAAAGATTGACCAAGAGGATATATATGTCGAAAATATATATATATTTTTTTTTTTTTTTTTTTGCTTTGTCGCTGTCTCCCGCGTTTGCGAGGTAGCGCAAGGAAACAGACGAAAGAAATGGCCCAACCCACCCCCATACACATGGATATACATACGTCCACACACGCAAATATACATACCTACACAGCTTTCCATGGTTTACCCCAAACGCTTCACATGCCTTGATTCAATCCACTGACAGCACGTCAACCCCGGTATACCACATCGCTGCAATTCACTCTATTCCTTGCCCTCCTTTCACCCTCCTGCATGCTCATGCCCCGATCACACAAAATCTTTTTCACTCCATCTTTCCACCTCCAATTTGCTCTCCCTCTTCTCCTCGTTCCCTCCACCTCCGACACATATATTCTCTTGGTCAATCTTTCCTCACTCATTCTCTCCATATGCCCGAACCATTTCAAAACATCCTCTTCTGCTCTCTCAACCACGCTCTTTTTATTTCCACACATCTTTCTTACCCTTACGTTACTTACTCGATCAAACCACCTCACACCACACATTTTCCTCAAACATCTCATTTCCAGCACATCCATCCTCCTGCGCACAACTCTATCCATAGCCCACGCCTCGCAACCATACAACATTGTTGGAACCACTATTCCTTCAAACATACCCATTTTTGCTTTCCGAGATAATGTTCTCGACTTCCACACATTCTTCAAGGCTCCCAGAATTTTCGCCCCCTCCCCACCCTATGATCCACTTCCGCTTCCATGGTTCCATCCGCTGACAGATCCACTCCCAGATATCTAAAACACTTCACTTCCTCAATTTTTTCTCCATTCAAACTCACCTCCCAATTTACTTGACCCTCAACCCTACTGTACCTAATAACCTTGCTCTTATTCACATTTACTCTTAACTTTCTTCTTTCACACACTTTACCAAACTCAGTCACCAACTTCTGCAGTTTCTCACATGAATCAGCCACCAGCGCTGTATCATCAGCGAACAACAACTGACTCACTTCCCAAGCTCTCTCATCCCCAACAGACTTCATACTTGCCCCTCTTTCCAAAACTCTTGCATTCACCTCCCTAACCACCCCATCCATAAAGAACTTAAACAACCATGGAGACATCACACACCCCTGCCGCAAACCTACATTCAATGAGAACCAATCACTTTCCTCTCTTCCTACACGTACACATGCCTTACATCCTCGATAAAAACTTTTCACTGCTTCTAACAATTTGCCTCCCACACCATATATTCTTAATACCTTCCACAGAGCATCTCTATCAACTCTATCATATGCCTTCTCCAGATCCATAAATGCTACGTACAAATCCATTTGCTTTTCTAAGTATTTCTCACATACATTCTTAAAGCAAACACCTGATCCACACATCCTCTACCACTTCTGAAACCACACTGCTCTTCCCCAATCTGATGCTCTGTACATGCCTTCACCCTCTCAATCAATATCCTCCCATATAATTTACCAGGAATACTCAACAAACTTATACCTCTGTAATTTGAGCACTCACTCTTATCCCCTTTGCCTTTGTACAATGGCACTATGCACGCATTCCGCCAATCCTCAGGCACCTCACCTTAGTCATACATACATTAAATAACCTTACCAACCAGTCAACAATACCGTCACCCCCTTTTTTAATAAATTCCACTGCAATACCATCCAAACCCGCTGCCTTTTCCGGCTTTCATCTTCCGCAAAGCTTTTACTACCTCTTCTCTGTTTACCAAATCATTTTCCCTAACCCTCCCACTTTGCACACCACCTCGACCAAAACACCCTATATCTGCCACTCTATCATCAAACACATTCAACAAACCTTCAAAATACTCACTCCATCTCTTTCTCACATCACCACTACTTGTTATCTCCTCCCCATTTGCGCCCTTCACTTAAGTTCCCATTTACTCCCTTGTCTTACGCACTTTATTTACCTCCTTCCAGAACATCTTTTCATTCTCCCTAAAATTTAATGATACTCTCTCACCCCAACTCTCATTTGCCCTTTTTTTCACCTCTTGCACCTTTCTCTTGACCTCCTGTCTCTTTCTTTTATACATCTCCCACTCAACTGCATTTTTTCCCTGCAAAAATCGTCCAAATGCCTCTCTCTTCTCTTTCACTAATACTCTTACTTCTTCATCCCACCACTCACTACCCTTTCTAATCAACCCACCTCCCACTCTTCTCATGCCACAAGCATCTTTTGCGCAATCCATCACTGATTCCCTAAATACATCCCATTCCTCCCCCACTCCCCTAACTTCCATTGTTCTCACCTTTTTCCATTCTGTACTCAGTCTCTCCTGGTACTTCCTCACACAAGTCTCCTTTCCAAGCTCACTTACTCTCACCACCCTCTTCACCCCAACATTCACTCTTCTTTTCTGAAAACCCATACAAATCTTCACCTTAGCCTCTACAAGATAATGATCAAACATCCCTCCAGTTGCACCTCTCAGCACATTAACATCCAAAAGTCAGTCTTTCGCGCGCCTCTCAATTAACACGTAATCCAATAACGCTCTCTGGCCATCTCTCCTACTTACATAAGTATACTTATGTATATCTCGCTTTTTAAACCAGGTATTCCCAATCATCATATATATATATATATATATATATATATATATATATATATATATATATATATATCTATATATATATATATATATATATATATATATATATATATATATATATATATATATATATATATATATATATATCCCTGGGGATAGGGGAGAAAGAATACTTCCCACGCATTCCTCACGTGTCGTAGAAGGCGACTAAAGAGGACGGGAGCGGGGGGCCAGAAACCCTCCCCTCCTTGTATTTTACCTTTCTAAAAGGGGAAACAGAAGAAGGAGTCACGTGAGGAGTGCTCATCCTCCTCGAACGCTCAGATTGGGGTGTCTAAATGTGTGTGGATGTAACCAAGATGAGAAAAAAGTAGAAATAGGTAGTATGTTTGAGGAAAGGAACCTGGATGTTTTGGCTCTGAGTGAAACGAAGCTCAAGGGTAAAGGGGAAGAGTGGTTTGGGAATGTCTTGGGAGTAAAGTCAGGGGTTAGTGAGAGGACAAGAGCAAGGGAAGGAGTAGCACTACTCCTGAATCAGGAGTTGTGGGAGTATGTGATAGAGTGTAGGAAAATAAATTCTAGATTGATATGGGTAAAACTGAAAGTTGATGGAGAGAGATGGGTGATTATTGGTGCATATGCACCTGGGCATGAGAAAAAAGGTCATGAGAGGCAAGTGTTTTGGGAGCAGCTGAATGAGTGTGTTAGTAGTTATGATACACAAGACTGGGTTATAGTGATGGGTGATTTGAATGCAAAGGTGAGTAATGTAGCAGTTGAGGGAATAATATGTATACATGGAGTGTTCAGTGTTGTAAATGAAAATGGTGAAGAGCTTGTAGATTTATGTGCTGAAAAAGTACTGGTGATTGGGAATACCTGGTTTAAAAAGCGAGATATACATAAGTATACATATGTAAGTAGGAGAGATGGCCAGAGAACGTTATTGGATTACGTGTTAATTGATAAAAGCACGAATAGGTGACTTTTGGATGTTAATGTGCTGAGAGGTTCAACTGCAGGGATGTCTGATCATTATCTTGTGGAGGCGAAGGTGAAGATTTTTGGGGGTTTTCAGAAAAGAAGAGAGAATGTTGGAGTGAAGAGAGTGGTGAGAGTAAGTGAGCTTCGGAAGGAGACTTGAGTGAGGAAGTACCAGGAGAGACTGAGTACAGAATGGAAAAAGATGAGAACAAAGGAGGTAACGGGAGTGGGGGAGGAATGGGATGAATTTAGGGAAGCAGTGATGGCTTGCGCAAAAGATGCTTGTGGCATGAGAAGCGTGGGTGGTGGGTTGATTAGAAAAGGTAGTGAGTGGTGGGATGAAGAAGTAAGATTATTAGTGAAAGAGAAGAGAGAGGCATTTGGACTATTTTTGCAGGGATAAAATGCAAATGAATGGGAGAGGTATAAAAGAAAGAGGCAGGAGGTCAAGAGAAAGATGCAAGAGGTGAAAAAGAGGGCAAATGAGAGTTGGTGTGAGAGAGCATCATTAAATTTCAGGGAGAATAAGAAAATGTTTTGGAAGGATGTTAATAAAGTGCGTAAGACAAGGGAGCAAATGGGAACTTCAGTGAAGGGGGCTAATGGGGAGATGATAACATGTAGTGGTGATGTGAGAAGGAGATGGAGTGAGTATTTTGAGTGTTTGTTGAATGTGTTTGATGATAGAGTGGCAGATATAGGGTGTTTTGGTCGAGGTGGTGTGGAAAGTCAGAGGGTTAGGGAAAATGATTTGGTAAATAGAGAAGAGGTAGTAAAGCTTTACGGAAGACGAAAGACGGCAAGGCAACAGGTTTGGATGGTATTGCAGTGGAATTTATTAAAAAAGGGGGTGACTGTATTCTTGACTGGTTGGTAAGGTTATTTAATGTATGTATGATTCATGGTGAGGTGCCTGAGGATTGGCGGAATGCTTGCATAGTGACTTTGTACAAAGGCAAAGGGGATAAGAGTGAGTGCTCAAATTATAGAGGAATAAGTTTATTGAGTATTCCTGGTAAATTATATGGGAGGGTATTGATTGAGAGGGTGAAGTCATGTACAGAGCATCAGATTGGGGAAGAGCAGTGTGGTTTCGGAAGTGGTAGAGGATGTGTGGATCAGGTTTTTGCTTTGAAGAATGTATGTGAGAAATACTTAGAAAAACAAATGGATTTGTATGTAGCATTTATGGATCTGGAGAAGGCATATGATAGTGTTGTTAGAGATGCTCTGTGTAAGGTTTTAAGAATATATGGTGTGGGAGGCAAGTTGTTAGAAGCAGTGAAAAGTTTTTATCGAGGATGTAAGGCATGTGTACGTGTAGGAGGAGAGGAAAGTGATTGGTTCTCAGTGAATGTAGGTTTGCGGCAGGGGTGTGTGATGTGTCCATGTTTGTTTAATTTGTTTATGGATGTCGTTGTTAGGGAGGTGAATGCAAGAGTTTTGGAAAGAGGGGCAAGTATGCAGTCTGTTGTGTATGAGAGAGCTTGCGAAGTGAGTCAGTTGTTGTTCGCTGATGATACAGCGATGGTGGCTGATTCATGTAAGAAACTCCAGAAGCTGGTGACTGAGTTTGGTAAAGTGTGTGAAAGAAGAAAGTTAAGAGTAAATGTGAATAAGAGCAAGGTTATTAGGTACAGTAGGGTTGAGGGTGAAGTCAATTGGGAGGTAAGTCTGAATTGAGAAGAACTGGAGGAAGTAAAGTGTTTTAGATATCTGGGAGTGGATCTGGCAGCGGATAGAACCATAGAAACGGAAGTGAATCATAGGGTGGGGGAGGGGGCCATAATTCTGGGAACCTTGAAGAATGTTTGGAAGTCGAGAACATTATCTCGGAAAGCAAAATTGGGTATGTTTGAAGGAATAGTGGTTCCAACAATGTTGTATGGTTGGGAGGCGTGGGCTATGGATAGAGTTGTGCGCAGGAGGGTGGATGTGCTGGAAATGAGATGTTTGAGGACAATATGTTTTGTGAGGTGGTTTGATCGAGTAAGTAATGAAAGGGTAAGAGAGATATGTGGAAATAAAAAGAGCGTGGTTGAGAGCAGAAGAGGGTGTTTTGAAGTGGTTTGGGCACATGGAGAGAATGAGTGAGGAACGATTGACCAAAAGGATATATGTGTCGGAGGTGGAGGGAACGAGAAGTGGGAGACCAAATTGTAGGTGGAAAGATGGAGTGAAAAAGATTTTGAGTGATTGGGGCCTGAACAAGCAGGAGGGTGAAAGGCGTGCAAGGAATAGAGTGAATTGGAACGATGTGGTATACCGGGGTCGACGTGCTGTCAATGGATTGAACCAGGGCATGTGAAGCGTCTGGGATAAACCATGGAAAGTTGTGTGGGGCCTGGATATGGAAGGGGAGCTGTGGTTTCGGTGCATTATTACATGACAGCTCGAGACTGAGTGTGAACGAATGGGGCCGTTACTGTCTTTTCCTACCGCTACCTCGCACACTTGCGGGGGGAGGGCGTTGTTATTCCATGTGTGGCGAGGTGGCGATGGGAACAAATAAAGGCAGACAGTATGAATTATATACATGTGTATATATGTATATGTCTGTGTCTGTATATATATGTGTGCATTGAGATGTATAGGTCTGTATATTTGCGTGTGTAGACGGGTATGTATATACATGTGTATGTGGGCGGGTTGGGCCATTCTTTCGTCTGTTTCCTTGCGCTACATCTCTAACGCGGGAGACAGCAACAAAGCAAAATAAATAGATAAATATAAACATATATATATATATATATATATATATATATATATATATATATATATATATATATATATATATATATATATATATTTTTTTTTTCTTTATTATACTTTGTCGCTGTCTCCCGCGTTTGCGAGGTAGCGCAAGGAAACAGACGAAAGAAATGGCGCAACCCCCCCCATAAACATGTATAAACATAAGTCCACACACGCAAATATACATACCTACACAGCTTTCCATGGTTTACCCCAGACGCTTCACATGCCTTGATTCAATCCACTGACAGCACGTCAACCCCGGTATACCACATCGCTCCAATTCACTCTATTCCTTGCCCTCCTTTCACCCTCCTGCATGTTCAGGCCCCGATCACACAAAATCTTTTTCACTCCATCTTTCCACCTCCAATTTGGTCTCCCTCTTCTCCTCGTTCCCTCCACCTCCGACACATATATCCTCTTGGTCAATCTTTCCTCACTCATTCTCTCCATGTGCCCAAACCACTTCAAAACACCCTCTTCTGCTCTCTCAACCACGCTCTTTTTATTTCCACACATCTCTCTTACCCTTACGTTACTCACTCGATCAAACCACATCACACCACACATTGTCTTCAAACATCTCATTTCTAGCACATCCATCCTCCTGCGTACAACTCTATCCATAGCCCACGCCTCGCAACCATACAACATTGTTGGAACCACTATTCCTTCAAACATACCCATTTTTGCTTTCCGAGATAATGTTCTCGACTTCCACACATTCTTCAAGGCCCCAAGAATTTTCGCCCCCTCCCCAACCCTATGATCCACTTCCGCTTCCATGGTTCCATCCGCTGCCAGATCCACTCCCAGATATCTAAAACACTTCACTTCCTCCAGTTTTACTCCATTCAAACTCACCTCCCAATTGACTTGACCCTCAACCCTACTGTACCTAATAACCTTGCTCTTATTCACATTTACTCTTAACTTTCTTCTTCCACACACTTTACCAAACTCAGTCACCAGCTTCTGCAGTTTCTCACATGAATCAGCCACCATCGCTGTATCATCAGCGAACAACAACTGACTCACTTCCCAAGCTCTCTCATCCCCAACAGACTTCATACTTGCCCCTCTTTCCAAAACTCTTGCATTTACCTCCCTAACAACCCCATCCATAAACAAATTAAACAACCATGGAGACATCACACACCCCTGCCGCAAACCTACATTCACTGAGAACCAATCACTTTCCTCTCTTCCTACACGTACACATGCCTTACATCCTCGATAAAAACTTTTCACTGCTTCTAACAACTTTCCTCCCACACCATATATTCTTAATACCTTACACAGAGCATCTCTATCAACTCTATCATATGCCTTCTCCAGATCCATAAATGCTACATACAAATCCATTTGCTTTTCTAAGTATTTCTCACATACATTCTTCAAAGCAAACACCTGATCCATGCATCCTCTACCACTTCTGAAACCACACTGCTCTTCCCCAATCTGATGCTATGTACATGCCTTCACCCTCTCAATCAATACCCTCCCATATAATTTACCAGGAATACTCAACAAACTTATACCTCTGTAATTTGAGCACTCACTCTTATACCCTTTGTCTTTGTACAATGGCACTATGCACGCAATCCGCCAATCCTCAGGCACCTCACCATGAGTCATACATACATTAAATAACCTTACCAACCAGTCAACAATACAGTCACCCCCTTTTTTAATAAATTCCACTGCAATACCATCCAAACCTGCTGCCTTGCCGGCTTTCATCTTCCGCAAAGCTTTCACTACCTCTTCTCTGTTTACCAAATCATTTTCCCTAACCCTATCACTTTGCACACCACCTCGACCAAAACACCCTATATCTGGCACTCTATCATCAAACACATTCAACAATCCTTCAAAATACTCACTCCATCTCCCTCTCACATCACCATTACTTGTTATCACCTCCCCATTTGCGCCCTTCACTGAAGTTCCCATTTGTTCCCTTGTCTTACGCATTTTATTTACCTCCTTCCAGAACATCTTTTTATTCTCCCTAAAATTTAACGATACTCTCTCACCCCGTCACTCATTTGCCCTTTTTTTCACCTCTTGCACCTTTCTCTTGACCTCCTGTCTCTTTCTTTTATACATCTCCCACTCAATTGCATTTTCATTTGCAAATGAGTGGGAGATGCAAAAAAATATATATATATATATATATATATATATATATATATATATATATATTTTCTTTTTTTTTTTTTTCACTCTATTCGCCATTTCCCGCGATAGCGAGGTAGCGTTAAGAACAGAGGACTGGGCCTTTTTTGGAATATCCTCACCTGGCCCCCTCTGTTCCTTCTTTTGGAAAATAAAAAAAAAAAAAAAAGAGAGAGGGGAGGATTTCCAGCCCCACGCTCCCTCCCCTTTTAGTCGCCTTCTACGACACGCAGGGAATACGTGGGATGCATTCTTAATTCCCTATCCCCAGGGATAATATACATATATATATATATATATATATATATATATATATATATATATATATATATATATATATATATATATATATATATATATATATATATATATATATATATATATACATATATATATATATATATATATATATATATATATATATATATATATATATATATATATATATATATATATATATATATATATATATATATATATATATATATATAAATATATATTTATATACATGCACCTGGGCATGAGAAGAAAGATCATGAGAGGCAAGTGTTTTGGGAGCAGCTAAATGAGTGTGTTAGTGGTTTTGATGCACGAGACCGGATTATAGTGATTGGTGATTTGAATGCAAAGGTGAGTAATGTGGCAGTTGAGGGAATAATTGGTATACATGGGGTGTTCAGTGTTGTAAATGGAAATGGTGAAGAGGTTGTAGATTTATGTGCTGAAAAAGGACTGATGATTGGGAATACCTGGTTTAAAAAGCGAGATATACATAAGTATACTTATGTAAGTAGGAGAGATGGCCAGAGAGCGTTATTGGATTACGTGTTAATTGACAGGCGCGCGAAAGAGAGACTTTTGGATGTTAATGTGCTGAGAGGTGCAACTGGAGGGATGTCTGATCATTATCTTGTGGAGGCTAAGGTGTAGATTTGTATCGGTTTTCAGAAAAGAAGAGTGAATGTTGGGGTGAAGAGGGTGGTGCGAGTAAGTGAGCTTAGGAAGGAAACTTGGTTGAGGAAGTACCAGGAGAGACTGAGTACAGAATGGAAAAAGGTGAGAACAATGGAAGTAAGGGGAGTGGGGGAGGAATGGGATGTATTTAGGGAAGCAGTGATGGATTGCGCAAAAGATGCTTGTGGCATGAGAAGGGTGGGAGGTGGGTTGATTAGAAAGGGTAGTGAGTGGTGGGATGAAGAAGTAAGAGTATTAGTGAAAGAGAAGACAGAGGCATTTGGACGATTTTTGCAGGGAAAAAATGCAATTGAGTGGGAGACGTATAAAAGAAAGAGACAGGAGGTCAAGAGAAAGGTGCAAGAGGTGAAAAAAAGGGCAATTGAGAGTTGGTGTGAGAGAGTATCATTAAATTTTAGGGAGAATAAAAAGATGTTCTGGAAGGAGGTAAATAAAGTCCGTAAGACAAGGGAGCAAATGGGAACTTCAGTGAAGGGCGCAAATGGGGAGGTGATAACAAGTAGTGGTGGTGTGAGAAGGAGATGGAGTGAGTATTTTGAAGGTTTGTTGAATGTGTTTGATGATAGAGTGGCAGATATAGGGTGTTTTGTTCGAGGTGGTGTGCAAAGTGAGAGGGTTAGGGAAAATGATTTGGTAAACAGAGAAGAGATAGTAAAAGCTTTGCGGAAGATGAAAGCCGGCAAGGCAGCGGGTTGGGATGGTATTACAGTGGAATTTATTAAAAAAGGGGGTGACTGTATTGTTGACTGGTTGGTAAGGTTATTAAATGTATGTATGACTCATGGTGAGGTGCCTGAGGATTGGTGCAATGCCTGCATAGTGCCATTGTACAAAGGCAAAGGGGATAAGAGTGAGTGCTCAAATTACAGAGGTATAAGTTTGTTGAGTATTCCTGGTAAATTATATAGGAGGGTATTGATTGAGAGGGTGAAGGCATGTACAGAGAATCAGATTGCGGAAGAGCAGTGTGGTTTCAGAAGTGGTAGAGGATGTGTGGATCAGGTGTTTGCTTTGAAGAATGTATGTGAGAAATACTTAGAAAAGCAAATGGATTTGTATGTAGCATTTATGGATCTGGAGAAGTCATATGATAGAGTTGATAGAGATGCTCTGTGGAAGGTATTAAGAATATATGGTGTGGGAGGCAAGCTGTTAGAAGCAGTGAAAAGTTTTTATCGAGGATGTAAGGCATGTGTACGTGTAGGAAGAGAGGAAAGTGATTGGTTCTCAGTGAATGTAGGTTTGCGGCAGGGGTGTGTGATGGCTCCATGGTTGTTTAATTTGTTTATGGATGGGGTGGTTAGGGAGGTGAATGCAAGAGTTTTGGAAAGAGGGGCAAGTATGAAGTCTGTTGGGGATGAGAGAGCTTGGGAAGTAAGTCAGTTGCTGTTCGCTGATGATACAGCGCTGGTGGCTGATTCATGTGAGAAACTGAAGAAGCTGGTGACTGAGTTTGGTAAACTGTGTGAAAGAAGAAAGTTAAGAGTAAATGTGAATAAGAGCAAGGTAATTAGGTACAGTAGCGTTGAGGGTCAAGTCAATTGGGAGGTGAGTTTGAATGGAGAAAAACTGGAGGAAGTGAAGTGTTTTAGATATCTGGGAGTGGATCTGGCAGCGGATGGAACCATGGAAGCGGAAGTGGATCATAGGGTGGGGGAGGGGGCGAGAATTCTGGGACCCTTGAAGAATATGTGGAAGTCGAGAACATTATCTCGGAAAGCAAAAATTGGTATGTTTGAAGGAATAGTGGTTCCAACAATGTTGTATGGTTGCGAGGCGTGGCCTATGGATAGAGTTATGCGCAGGAGGATGGATGTGCCGGAAATGAGATGTTTGAGGACAATGTGTGGTGTGAGGTGGTTTGATCGAATAAGTAACGTAAGGGTAAGAGAAATGTGTGGAAATAAAAAGAGCGTGGTTTTGAAATGGTTTGGGCACATGGAGAGAATGAGTGAGGAAAGATTGACCAAGAGGATATATGTGTCGGAGGTGGAGGGAACGAGGAGAAGAGGGAGACCAAATTGGAGGTGGAAAGATGGAGTGAAAAAGATTTCGTGTGATCGGGGCCTGAACATGCAGGAGGGTGAGAGGAGGGTAAGGAATAGATTGAATTGGAGCGATGTGGTATACCGGGGTTGACGTGCTGTCAGTGGATTGAATCAAGGCATGTTAAGCGTCTGGGGTAAACCATGGAAAGCTGTGCAGGTATGTATATTTGCGTGTGTGGACGTATGTATATACATGTGTATGGGAGTGGGTTGGGCCATATCTTTCGTCTGTTTCCTTGCGCTACCTCGCAAACGCGGGAAACAGCGGCAAAAAAAAAAGAAAAAAAAGAATATATATATATATATATATATATATATATATATATATATATATATATATATATATATATATATTTTTATATTTTAATTATTCATATTTATTTTGTATTGTCGCTGTCTCCCGCGTTTGCGAGGTAGCGCAAGGAAACAGACGAAAGAAATGGCCCAACCCACAACCATACACAATGTATACACACACACGTCCACACACGCAAATATACATACCTATGCATCTCAATGTACACATATATATACATACACAGACACAAACATATATACCCATGCACTCAATTCACACTCTCTGCCCATATATATATCTATCTATATATATATATATATATATATATATATATATATATATATATATATATATATATATATATATATATATATATATATATATATATATATATATATATATGTATATATATATATGTATATATATATATATATATATATATATATATATATATATATATATATATATATATATATATATATATATATATATATATATATATATATATATATATATATATATATATATATATATATATATATATATACATATATATATATATACATATATATATATATATATATATATATATATATATATATATATATATATATATATATATATATATATATATATTTATTTTGCTTTGTCGCTGTCTCCCGAATTTGCGAGGAAGCGCAAGGAAACAGGAGAAAGAAATGGCCTAACCCACCCCATACACATGTATATACACACACGTCCACACACGCAAACATACACACCCATACATCTCAATGTACACATATGTATACACACACAGACACATACATATATACCCATGCACACAATTCACACTGCCTGCCTTTATTCATTCTCATCGCCACCTCGCCACACATGGAATACCATCCCTCTCCTCCCTCATGTTTGCGAGGTAGCGCTAAGAAAAGATAACAAAGGCCCCATTCGTTCACACTCAGTCTCCAGCTGTCATGCAAGAATGCCCGAAACCACAGCTCCCTTTCCACATCCAGGCCCCACACAGCTTTCCATGGTTTACCCCAGACGCTTCATATGTCTTGATTCAATCCACTGACAGCACATCAACCCCGGTATACCACATCGATCCAATTCACTCTATTCCTTGCCCGCCTCTCACCCTCCTTCATGTTCAGGCCCCGATCACACAAAATCTTTTTCACTCCATCTTTCCACCTACAATTTGGTCTCCTCAGGCACCTCACCATGAGTCATACATACATTAAATAACCTTACCAACCAGTCAGCAATACAGTCACCCCCTTTTTTAATAAATTCCACTGCAATACCATCCAAACCCGCTGCCTTGCCGGCTTTCATCTTCCGCAAACCTTTTACTACCTCTTCTCTATCTACTAAATCATTTTCCCTAACCCTCTCACTTTGCACACCACCTCGACCAAGACACCCAATATCTGCCACTCTATTATCAAACACATTCAACAAACGTTCAAAATACTCACTCCATCTCCTTCTCACATCACCACTACTTGTTATCACCTCCCCATTAGCGCCCATCACTGAAGTTCCCATTTGTTCCCTTGTCTTACGGACTTTATTTACCTCCTTCCAGAACATATTTTTATTCTCCCTAAAATTTAATGATACTTTCTCACCCAACTCCCTTTTGCCCTCTTTTTCACCTCTTGCACCTTTCTCTTGACCTCCTGTCTCTTTCTTTTATACATCTCCCACTCAATTGCATTTTTCCCTGTAAAAATCGTCCAAATGCCTCTTTCTTCTCTTTCACTAATAATCTCACTTCTTCATCCCACTAGTCACTACCCTTTCTAATCAACCCACTTCCCACGCTTCTCATGCTGGAAGCATCTTTTGCGCAATCCATCACTGATTCCCTAAATACATCCCATTCCTCCCCCACTCCCCTTACTTCATTGTTCTCACCTTTCTCCATTCTGTACTCAGTCTCTCCTGGTACTTCCTCACACAAGTCTCCTTCCCAAATTCACTTACTCTCACCACCCTCTTCACCCCATCATTCACTCTTCTTTGCTGAGAACCCATACAAATCTTCACCTTAGCCTCCAAAAGATAATGATCAGACATCCCTCCAGTTGCACCTCTCAGCACATTTACATCCAAAAGTCTCTCTTTCGCGCGCCTGTCAATTAACACGTAATCCAATAACTCTCTCTGGCCATCTATCCTACTTACATACGTATACTTATGTATATCTCGCTTTTCAAACCAGGTATATATATATATATATATATGTATATACTGATATTTATATATACTCTCTCCATTCTGTTTATGTCTTTCTTTCAGCAGGTCGACGAAAACTGAGCACTGTATTATGAATGGAGACACATAAGTATAACTCTTAAATTTAGCATTACTTCCGTAGACTTAAATTTGAAAGCCTCATTTAAGAATATATGTTTCTTATTTCTCTCGCGATTTTTCAGTGCTTACTTAGCTTTAGGTAACCAAAGATTGTTACACCCAAAACCTTTTATTCATTTCCCTTTGCATCTTGAGAGCATTCCAAATGTAGCTTGTTAACTTTGCACTTACTGTTTGGCTCCCAGTCAATGAATTTGTCTTTTTCAGTTTGAAGCTTAAAAATCTATTCATGTAAAGACGAATATTGATATCTACGTCGTCGTCTACATCATTTACCCTGGCTGGCATTTGGAGAGCCAGATCGCTTACAGTGAACAGGGTTTCTAAATCAGAAGTGTTCCAGCTGACAGTGGATGGCCTCATTGACAAGAAAAACCTTGTGTTCTTTGTTTTCGTTACCATTCAAATCTTGAGAGCGACATTTTGCCGTTCTTGGCAACGATCATGTACTTTTGAATTGTTTAGCAGCGCGCCATTCCACTCGGAAGAAAAATTTTTTCTTTGGATACTTCAGCATCTTCAGTGATGTTCCCTGCTGTCATCTTCTCACTGTTTCACACCCCCAGCAGGACGGTGTCAACGATTTCATGGAGGACATATACCCACCCCAGTGAGTATCTACAGCTGTAGCTAGCTTTCTCCCAGGATTCCTCTGCATTGGTGCAACATACAAATTAAAGGCACAATAATATTCCTGAAGAATCCGAAGCAAAACTTCCTTGCGTTGAAAATATTTGACATATTCTATAACTTGTGTGCGACCTGGACCGTAGGGCGTTGACCACAGTGATCTCATTTCTTAGTCTTGCTGGCAGTTGTCCTGCAACGTTTCCATGTTCCCTCAACTCACGTGACCTGATGTATTTTTTCCACTGTATTAACGTTACATTTCATAGCAGTTTCAGCGCAACAATTGAACACCTAATTAAACAAAGTACTTGTCAGATATTGGAGATTTTACATGAAAAATTATAGTGATAAAAAGAAATTGTTGACCGCGCTCCTGGTCTCAAGAAGGCATTCTAATACGTTTTCTCATGTCTTGCCGTGTTCCTTCAACTCACATGAACCGCAGGAGTGTCATTCCTTTCTTTTCATGTCTTGGTTAATAGAAATACAGAACATAAAGTTTTGCATAGAAAGATGCAGTGATAAGACACAGAAAAAACAAAAACACTAGAATGAGTTTTCGAGGGTGAAGAAGTAAGCACTGGTATGTTTGTTCTCTAGTAAAGTTTAGTGAGGTAGTCAGAATGTTCATTAGGTGTTTTATCCCTGTCAGACCCTTACCTGGATTCCTAAGGTGATGTTCATAGTTTGCCTCTATACCTCACACTGACGATATGGTATGAGGTATCTGATCTACTTCAGTCCATGCTTCATCCTTAACGGGATGGCTCAAGGCCCATGCTAAACTTTTACCTGACCATTATAGTTGACCGCAAACACTCTCCAAACCATCCGAGGTGACTTTCTCAGACTTTTCCTCTACATCGGATGTTTGCCTGGCTGCTCAAGATGTTGTTCGAGCACCACGCTCACCTAGGCAAGTCCATATGATACTCTGTCCAAGCAAAACGCTCACCTAGTTGACTTATATTCTGGAGTGCACATCTCACCCGGACCTGGTAGTTTGAGGTGAGGTATCCATGAATTTTTCTATACACGCAACATTCATGCTTGGCCACCTTAGATGATGTGTACTGTGTCGTTCCTGACACCACAACCTTATTTCAACCCAAGAACTAACGGGTTTACGTATCAATCTGTCTTTAGCCTGGTCGTCCGAGGTGAAGAATCTTTGTGTTCAACGTTCCATGCCACTCTCTTATCTAATTATATGTTATTCTATCCACTCCACTCCCTCATTGAGTAACCCAAGGTGTTCTCTGGTTGCCCTTCTACGTGCTCTGCAGTAAATCCTCACTCATTCTCCAGATGTGATAAATCCATATCTTGTTCCAAGCCAGATCCATCTTATCTTGACGACCTATAGAGATCCGTTCTGATATTCAGTCTAGTTCACATCCTTCACCTGACTAACCCCCCCCCCCCATGGGATATGACCATCTGTGATCCAGTATGCTCCGCATCCGTACCTGCTCGCTTGGGAATATTATGCTTCCATATGTTGTTTCATGACTCCAAACCTCACCTTCACCTGGTTGTCTGAAGTGACGTGTTCATATGCTGTTAATCCTCACCATATCTTTACCTGAACGTCTTCGGTGTTGTATTCATATGTCGTTCCGCACAAACCTCACCCTCAGCTATCCACGCGAGGTGAATTATCCGTCTAAACCTCACCCTTACCAGCACACACGGGATGACATACTCCTACGTTCGTCCGTGTTGATCTACACCAAACTATTATTTAACTGCCAAAGTGTCGCCATCACCAGACAATTTGGGCAATTGTTGCAAATCCGAAAGACTGACGGCACATTTTACTGTCTGGCGAATAACTGTCGACACAAGTTTTCACCAGACCCTAACGTTGGTGATGGAAAGATCATTTGTTTTGTGTGAGGCCAAATGCCACATAAAACCCCCGGGAAGCAATAAACTAGAGCCATGTTTCTGTGCTGACGGCTGCCAGAACCACACTCAAAGATGGGTCATCCAGACTGAACCCCGATATAGGATGCTTTTTACGGCACCAGGCGAGCAGTCATGCTGTTAATGTCACACTTGATTATTTACAGGACGGGCTACTGCATGCTGTGTGTTGCAGGAAGTGCAAAACTGCCTAAACTGCGGCTATCAGAATCAAAGGGTACAGGGAATTCATCAAAATGTTAAGTATCACGATGGTATCACCCTCAAATGAAATATTATGAATACCTTCTATCAGTGTTTTGATTCCAGCCTTAGTGGACCTGATAAGGATCATAGGCCTTTCAGACTTGATTCTGATACTTGCTGAGGCTGATTTGATGAAATCCTTGGCATGTCATACGTATTGAAAGCTTAAGCTTTGATCATTCTGATTGATAAGCTACCTGACTTTGTTAGGTTTCATAATAAATCGAAACCTTATCAGACTTTGAGAAAGATCCAAACTCTCCTTTGGGAAATCTGCTCAAGATCCCGGTCTTAACAAACTTGACAAAAGATCTTGGACATAATAGAAAAGGTTCCCTCCTGAGAAATGCTTAAAACGCAAGCCTTTATAGATTACATAGATCTCTTCCATGATCATCTTATTGAAAGTTGACAGTACCAAATTAGAGAATTTGATGAAGATTCCATCTGTTGATGAGCTTTGTAAAGATATCAGTGTGACAACATTTTCCTGACCCAACAACCTATGTGGATTAGGGTAGTTGTACCACGTCTTTTCTCGTAAGGTTGGAGGAATTTTGTATTCCTTGTCTCACATTCCATTCCAAATATAGCATTCGCACGTCAAGCATTTAACCCTTGAGCTGAACGACATTAGTCTAAGTAGGACTAAAGTTTGGTTTAATGTGACCCGATAAATCTATGAACCATTTTTCGACTTAAGTTTTATTCTGAATCCTGAGAAGTCAAGGAATAGATATATCTTGACATACCTTGAGGTGTCTTTCCCACTTATCTAGACTAGTCCAGGTTAAACTTCATGCAAATATATCCTGTGACGACGTCCATACATTGACATACACAAGGCTGTGTAACTTGTGCCTCAAAGGAACCCTAAAGGATTAAGTGTTAAAGACTAGGAAATGCGAAGGTTTATCAAAGGTTGATTTGTAGTCTAACCAACAGAGAGGATATCTATACCCACTGAGGTATCATGTTCTCAAAACTGCTTTGTAGTCTCACAATCATTCTGCCTTCGTTCAAAAATTAAGAGAAACTAAAAAACAATCGGGTTCAGCTTGCTATTGCAATACTTTTCTACTAGTTTAGGGATCGAAGGAACAATGAATTGTCTCTATTTTCTTGAACGAAGCCTCAGGTCTAAAGAAAAATCAGAATTGGGAAATTTCACAGAATCTGTTTCATGGAAAATTTTCATTGAAAAATTTTAGAGTTAGCGAGAAAACAAGCAGAAATTGGATCATGCAAATGAAAGGAGTGAGTTATGGTACTGAAAAAACAAGTAGACGTTAACAGGAATGTGATTAAACGAATCAATGATTCCTATAAATGAAGACATTATTGTTGATAGAACGATAACAATGTTGGTGAGGAAATCATCATTGTTCATGAAGAACTCAGTAATGTATGTGTAAAATGGCTAACAGATTTTCGGAAGGCACTGAACCAATACAATAATTTGCTCTTTCTATGAATAAGATAGCAGAATTTGATAAGCTATGCTTTTTTACGATACTTTTGTAAATATGTAATCTGTACTGGTACCTAATAAGCATTCTCTTATTTTGACAACATTAGCAGGGTGTGCCTAGAACATGAGGGGCTTCTAACTCAAAATAAACTGATAACGCCAATTAATGCAAAAAAAAAAAAAAAAATAAACATGTCATATCTATATTCTTTATCGATGCATTGCGACTTGCAGCAATGTTGTTCGATATTCATCATGAACGACGCAAAGGTATCATAGGTTTCAATCCCGTTCTCAGCGGTGATATGTTAGATTTTACGGTTGATTTTTTTCATCGTTTAGAATTTTCTTGCTACTTTAGCGCCATATCCAAAAATGAGAAGTGTCTATCTTCTTATTACACTTGTCGAACATTTCTTTCTATCTTTCCACAGTGGAAACACGAGGCAATGCTAAAGATTTTATTCAACCAATTCTTACTGAAGACTTCCTCCAGATCAGTCTACCAGAGAGATTTTTCTGTTACATCTCTCCCTGACGAGCTTTTATCTGGCTCTCATCTCAAAGGAGATTCTATCACTGCTCACTGAGGTGTTTCTGTTCCCATAAGACAAAGAATTTGTTACCCCTGATGGTATTTTTTTTCTTTTTTAATGGTCTATACCAAATATCCTGTGCCTACTCCACAGTAAGATTACCTCTAAAAATTTTCCTTTCAGGCTACTGTTTACCTTCAATATAGAATTGCTCGATCACACGGCATAGTAAAAAATATCAACCCATCATATAACACTGATAACATCTCTTTGCCACTCAACATTGAATTCTTCCTGTTTCAAACTCCACACGAACAATTGTCACTTGGCCGTTTCAGGGTACGAGGACACGTGAATGGAATTATACTTCACTTTCATCAGAAGAATTAGTTGAATTCGCGGAGAGTAATTAAATAAATGTGCATTCAGCAGTGGATTCAGAAATATATTTTCACCTGCCTGACTATTGTTCAGATGTTTAGCTGCAAAGTCAATTTCAGGGCATAAGGGAATTCAGCCTATGAAAGTAAAAACATTTCGTGAAGAACTCTTGTCTGAATAATATAAAACAAGAAAAATATTGCATTGAGTATACAGTCAATTTCTTTCTATAAAAGCAAAACTGTTCACACACACACACACACACACACACACACACACACACACACACACACACACACACACACACACACAAAACCATATTGCATATATTCCTGTACATACAGTATATATATATATTGGAAATGATCACAATTTTGCGCGTGATCAAGATATTCCTATGAGTTCACGGGGAAAATGAAACACGAAAAGTTCCCAAGTGCACTTTCGTGTAATAATCACATCATCAGGGGAGAAACAAGAGAGAAGTATAACAGTCAGTTGATATACATCGAAGAGACGAAGCTAGGACGCCATTTTGTAAACATGTGATTGTCCAAAACATACAACGAGAGTTCATAAACTTATCATTTTACAAATCTTATCAACACTAAAGTTATCTAATTTGTATAGATCATCACTAATATTAAGATTATAATTCTTTGTGTATTTGATAATAGAAGATTCAATGATATTTCTCTTGGTAATAGAGTTAGAGTTAATAACTGAGATGGCGTTACTCCAGTCAATACAATGATCATAGTTTTTAACATGATTAAACAAGGCATTTGATTCTTGTCCCGTTTTTATACTATATTTATGTTGCTTAAGTCTAACAGAAAGATCCTTACCAGTCTGACCAACATAAAATTTATCACAGTTTCCTCAAGGAACTTTATAGATGCAACCAAGAGAATTTTCTGGTGAATTCCTGATTAAGATACTTTTTATAGTATTATTGTTGCCAAAGGCAACATTTACATTAAAGGATTTACCAAGAGAACTATCATTGAATCTTCTATTATCAAATACACAAAGAATTATAATCTTGATATTAGTGATGGTCTATACATATTATATAACTTTATTGTTGATAAGATTTGTAAAAGATAAGTTTATGATCGCTCGTTGTATGTTTTGGACAATCACATGTTTACCAAATGGCGTCCTATATTCGTCTCTTCGATGTATATCAACTGACTGTTATATATGTCTCTTGTGTCTCCCCTGATGATGTGATTATTACACGAAAGTGCTCTTGGGAACTTTTCGTGTTTCATTTTCTTTGTGGACTCATAGAAATATCTTGATCACGCGCAAAACTGTGATATTTCCAATATATATATATATATATATATATATATATATATATATATATATATATATATATTTTTTTTTTTTTGCTTTGTCGCTGTCTCCCGCGTTTGCGAGGTAGCGCAAGGAAACAGACGAAAGAAATGGCCCAACCCACCCCCATACACATGTATATACATACGTCCACACACGCAAATATACATACCTACACAGCTTTCCATGGTTCACCCCAGACGCTTCACATGCCCTGATTCAATCCACTGACAGCACGTCAACCCCGGTATACCACATCGATCCAATTCACTCTATTCCTTGCCCTCCTTTCACCCTCCTGCATGTTCAGGCCCCGATCACACAAAATCTTTTTCACTCCATCTTTCCACCTCCAATTTGGTCTCCCACTTCTCGTTCCCTCAACCTCCGACACATATATCCTCTTGGTCAATCTTTCCTCACTCATTCTCTCCATGTGCCCAAACCATTTCAAAACACCCTCTTCTGCTTTCTCAACGACGCTCTTTTTATTTCCACACATCTCTCTTACCCTTACGTTACTTACTCGATCAAACCACCTCACAACACACATTGTCCTCAAACATCTCATTTCCAGCACATCCATCCTCCTGCACACAACTCTATCCATAGCCCACGCCTCGCAACCATACAACATTGTTTGAACCACTATTCCTTCAAACATACCCATTTTTGCTTTCGGAGAAAATGTTCTCGACTTCCACACATTCTTCAAGGCTCCCAGGATTTTCGCGCCCTCCCCCAACCTATGATCTACTTCCGCTTCCATGGTTCCATCCGCTGCCAGATCCACTCCGAGATATCTAAAACACTTTACTTCCTCCAGTTTTTCTCCATTCAAACTTACCTCCCAATTGACTTAACCCTCAACCCTACTGTACCTAATTACCTTGCTCTTATTCATATTTACTCTTAACTTTCTTCTTTCACACACTTCACCAAACTCAGTCACCAGCTTCTGCAGTTTCTCACATGAGTCAGCCACCAGCGCTCTATCATCAGCGAACAACAACTGACTCACTTCCCAAGCTCTCTCATCCCCAACAGACTTCATACTTGCCCCTCTTTCCAAAACTCTTGCATTTACCTCCCTAACAACCCCATCCATAAAGAAATTAAACAACCATGGAGACATTACACACCCCTGCCGCAAAACTACATTCACTGAGAACCAATCACTTTCCTCTCTTCCTACACGTACAAATGCCTTACATCCTCGATAAAAACTTTTCACTGCTTCTAACAACTTGCCTCCCACACCATATATTCTTAATACCTTCCACAGAGCATTTCTATCAACTCTATCATATGCCTTCTCCAGATCCATAAATGGTACATACAAATCCATTTGCTTTTCTAAGTATTTCTCACATACATTCTTCAAAGCAAACACCTGATCCACACATCCTCTACCACTTCTGAAACCACACTGCTCTTCCCCAATCTGATGCTCTGTACATGACTTCACCCTCTCAATCAATACCCTCCCATATAATTTACCAGGAATACTCAACAAACTTATACCTCTGTAATTTGAGCACTCACTCTTATCCCCTTTGCCTTTGTACAATGGCACTATGCACGCATTCCGCCAATCCTCAGGCACCTCACCATGAGTCATACATACATTAAATAACCTTACCAACCAGTCAATAATACAGTCAACCCCTTTCTTAATAAATTCCACTGCAATACCATCCAAACCTGCTGCCTTGCCGGCTTTCATCTTCCGCAAAGCTTTTACTACCTGATCTCTGTTTACCAAATCATTTTTCCTAACCCTCTCACTTTGCACACCACCTCGACCAAAACACCCTATATCTGCCACTCTATCATCAAACACTATTCAACAAACCTTCAAAATACTCACTCCATCTCCTTCTCATATCACCACTACTTGTTATCACCTCCCCATTTGCGCCCTTTACTGAAGTTCCCATTTGCTCCCTTGTCTTACGGACTTTATTTACCTCCTTCCAGAACATCTTTACATTATCCCTAAAATTTAATGATAATCTCTCACCCCAACTCTCATTTGCCCTCTTTTTCACCTCTTGCACCTTTCTCTTGACCTCCTGTATATATATATATACATATATATATATACATATATACATATATATATATATATATACATATATACATATATATATATATATATATACTATATATATATATATATATATATATATATATATATATATATATATATATATATATATATATATATATATATATATATATATATATATATATATATATATATAAATATATATATATATATATATATATATATATATATATATATATATATATATATATATATATATATATATATATATATATATATATATATATATATATATATATATATATATATATATATATATATATATATATATATATATATATATATATATATATATATATATATATATATATATATATATATATATATATATATATATATATATATATATATATATATATATATATATATATATATATATATATATATATATATATATATATATATATATATATATATATATATATATATATATATATATATATATATATATATATATATATATATATATATATATATATATATATATATATATATATATATATATATATATATATATATATATATATATATATATATATATATATATATATATATATATATATATATATATATGTATGGTGAGAGTAAGTGAGCTTGGGAAGGAGACCTGTGTGAGGATGTACCAGGAGAGACTGAGTACAGAATGGAAAAAGGTGAGAACAATGGAAGTAAGGGGAGTGGGGGAGGAATGGGATGTATTTAGGGAATCAGTGATGGATTGCGCAAAAGATGCTTGTGGCATGAGAAGAGTGGGAGGTGGGTTGATTAGAAAGGGTAGTGAGTGGTGGGATGAAGAAGTAAGAGTATTAGTGAAAGAGAAGAGAGAGGCATTTGGACGATTTTTGCAGGGAAAAAATGCAATTGAGTGGGAGATGTATAAAAGAAAGAGACAGGAAGTCAAGAGAAAGGTGCAAGAGGTGAAAAAGAGGGCAAATGAGAGTTGGGGTGAGAGAGTATCATTAAATTTTAGAGAGAATAAAAAGATGTTCTGGAAGGAGGTAAATAAAGTCCGTAAGACAAGGGAGCAAATGGGAACTTCAGTGAAGGGCGCAAATGGGGAGGTGATAACAAGTAGTGGTGATGTGAGAAGGAGATGGAGTGAGTATTTTGAAGGTTTGTTGAATGTGTTTGATGACAGAGTGGCAGATATAGGGTGTTTTGGTCGAGGTGGTGTGCAAAGTGAGAGGGTTAGGGAAAATGATTTGGTAAACAGAGTAGAGGTAGTAAAAGCTTTGCGGAAGATGAAAGCCGGCAAGGCAGCAGGTTTGGATGGTATTGCAGTGGAATTTATTAAAAAGGGGGGTGACTGTATTATTGACTGGTTGGTAAGGTTATTTAGTGTATGTATGACTCATGGTGAGGTGCCTGAGGATTGACGGAATGCGTGCATAGTGCCATTGTACAAAGGCAAAGGGGATAAGAGTGAGTGTTCAAGTTACAGAGGTATAAGTTTGTTGAGTATTCCTGGTAAATTATATGGGAGGGTATTGATTGAGAGGGTGAAGGCATGTACAGAGCATCAGATTGGGGAAGAGCAGTGTGGTTTCAAAAGTGGTAGAATTCTCGCCCCCTCCCCCACCCTATGATCCACTTCCGCTTCCATGGTTCCATCCGCTGCCAGATCCACTCCCAGATATCTAAAACACTTTACTTCCTACAGTTTTCCTCCATTCAAACTTACCACCCAATTGACTTGTCCCTCAACCCTACTGTACCTACTAACCTTGCTCTTATTCACATTTATTCTCAGCTTTCTTCTTTCACACACCTTACCAGACTCAGTCACCAGCTTCTGCAGCTTCTCACCCGAATCAGCTACCAGCGAACAACATCCGACTCACTTCCAAAACTCTTCATCCAGAACAGACTGCATAGTAGCCTCTCTCCAAAACTCTGTCATTCACCTCCCTAACAACCCATCTAAAAAAAATTTCAACAACCATGGAGGCATGACACATCCATGACTTAAACCGACATTCACTGAGATCTAATCATTTTCCTCCCTTCCTACTCGTACCCATGCTTTACATCCTTGATCAAAACTTTTCACTGCTTCTAACAACTTGCCTCCCACAACATATATTCTTAATTCCTTCCACAGATCATCTCAATGAACTTATCCAGATCCATAAATGCTACATACAAATCCATTTGCTTTTCTAAGTATTTCTCACATACATTCTTCAAAGCAAACACCTGATCCACACATCCTCTACCACTTCTGAAACCACACTGCTCTTCCCCAATCTGATGCTCTGTACATGCCTTCACCCTCTCACAATCAATACCATCGCATAATTTCCCAGGAATACTCAACAAACTTTTACATCTGTAATTTAAGCACTTACCTTTACCCCCTTTGCATTTATACAATTGGACTATGCAAGCATTCCGCCAATCCTCAGGCACCTCAGACAAAGTAAAGCATACATTAAGAAACCTTACCAACAAATCAACAACATAGTCACCAAGTTCTTTAATAAATTCCACTGCAATACCATCCAAACCAGCTACCTTGCCGGCTTTCATCCTCCGCAAAGCTTACCCTACCTCTTCTCTGTTTACCAAGTCATCCTCCCTAACCCTCTCACTTTGCACGCCACCTCGACTAAAACACACTATATCTCCCACTCTATCATCAAACACATTCAACAAACCTTCAAAATACTCACTCCATCTCCTTCTCACCTCACCACTAATTGTTATCACCTCCCCATTAGCCCCCTTCAATGATGCTCCCATTTGTTCCCTCGTCGTACGCACTTTATTTCTCTCCTTCCAAACATCTTTTTATTCTCCCTAATATTGAATGATACTCTCTCACTCGAACTCACATTTGCCCTCTTTTTCAACTCTTGCACCTTTCTCTTGACCTCTTGCTTCTTTCTTTTATAAATCTTCCAGTTATTTCCATTATTTCCCTGCAAAGATCGTCCAAATGCGTCTCTCTTCTATTTCACTAATAATCTCACATCTTCATCCCACCACTCACTACCCGTTCTAATCTGCCCACTTCCCACGCCTCTCATGACAAAAGCATCTTTTGCGCACGCCATTACTTATTCGCTGAATCCATATCATTCTTGCCCCATTCCCCTTACGTCCTTCGTTCTAACCTTTTCCCATTCTGTATTCAATCTTTCCTGACACTTCCTCACACAAGTCTCCTTCCCAAGCTCACTTACTCTCACTACTCTCTTCACCCCAATAATCTCCCACCTTTTCTGAAGACCTCTACAAATCTTCACATTCGCCTCAACAAGATAAATATCAGATATCCCTCCACTTTACCTCTCAGCAAAATTACATCTAAAAGTCTCGCTTTCGCGTGTCTATCAAATTACACGTAATCCAATAATGCTTTCTGGCCATCATTCATACCTACATATGTATACTTATTTATATCTCTCATCTTAAACCAGATATTCCCAATCACAAGACCTTTTTCAGCGCAGAAATCTACACGCTCTTCATCTCTTCCATTTACACCCACACACACGCACACCCATATATATATATATATATATATATATATATATATATATATATATATATATATATATATATATATATATATATATATATATATATATATATATATATATATATATATATATATATATATATATATATATATATATATATATATATATATATATATATATATATATATTATATATATATATATATATATATATATATATATATATATATATATATATATATATATATATATATATATATATATATATATATATATTTATATATATATATATAGAGAGAGAAGATAGGTAGTATGTTTGAAGAAAGGAACCTGGATGTTTTCGCTCTGAGTGAAACGAAGCTCAAGGGTAAAGGGGAAGAGTGTTGTGGGAATGTCTGGGGAGTAAAGTCAGGGGTTAGTGAGAGGACAAGAGCAAGGGAAGGAGTAGCAATACTCCTGAAACAGGAGTTGTGGGAGTATGTGATAGAATGTAAGAAAGTAAATTCTCGATCAATATGGGTAAAACTGAAAGTTGATGGAGAGAGGTGGGTGATTATTGGTGCATATGCACCCGGGCATGAGAAGAAAGATCATGAGAGGCAAGTGTTTTGGGAGCAGCTGAATGAGTGTGTTAGTGGTTTTGATGCACGAGACCGGGTTATAGTGATGGGTGATTTGAATGCAAAGGTGAGTAATGTGGCAGTTGAGGGAAATAATTGGTATACATGGGGTGTTCAGTGTTGTAAATGGAAATGGTGAAGAGCTTGTAGATTTATGTGCTGAAAAAGGACTGATGATTGGGAATACCTGGTTTAAAAAGCGAGATATACATAAGTATACTTATGTAAGTAGGAGAGATGGCCAGAGAGCGTTATTGGATTACGTGTTAATTGACAGGCGTGCGAAAGAGAGACTTTTGGATGTTAATGTGCTGAGAGGTGCAACTGGAGGGATGTCTGATCATTATCTTGTGGAGGCTAAGGTGAAGATTTGTATGGGTTTTCAGAAAAGAAGAGTGAATGTTGGGGTGAAGAGGGTGGTGAGAGTAAGTGAGCTTGGGAAGGAGACCTGTGTGAGGATGTACCAGGAGAGACTGAGTACAGAATGGAAAAAGGTGAGAACAATGGAAGTAAGGGGAGTGGGGGAGGAATGGGATGTATTTAGGGAATCAGTGATGGATTGCGCAAAAGATGCTTGTGGCATGAGAAGAGTGGGAGGTGGGTTGATTAGAAAGGGTAGTGAGTGGTGGGATGAAGAAGTAAGAGTATTAGTGAAAGAGAAGAGAGAGGCATTTGGACGATTTTTGCAGGGAAAAAATGCAATTGAGTGGGAGATGTATAAAAGAAAGAGACAGGAAGTCAAGAGAAAGGTGCAAGAGGTGAAAAAGAGGGCAAATGAGAGTTGGGGTGAGAGAGTATCATTAAATTTTAGAGAGAATAAAAAGATGTTCTGGAAGGAGGTAAATAAAGTCCGTAAGACAAGGGAGCAAATGGGAACTTCAGTGAAGGGCGCAAATGGGGAGGTGATAACAAGTAGTGGTGATGTGAGAAGGAGATGGAGTGAGTATTTTGAAGGTTTGTTGAATGTGTTTGATGACAGAGTGGCAGATATAGGGTGTTTTGGTCGAGGTGGTGTGCAAAGTGAGAGGGTTAGGGAAAATGATTTGGTAAACAGAGTAGAGGTAGTAAAAGCTTTGCGGAAGATGAAAGCCGGCAAGGCAGCAGGTTTGGATGGTATTGCAGTGGAATTTATTAAAAAGGGGGGTGAATGTATTATTGACTGGTTGGTAAGGTTATTTAGTGTATGTATGACTCATGGTGAGGTGCCTGAGGATTGACGGAATGCGTGCATAGTGCCATTGTACAAAGGCAAAGGGGATAAGAGTGAGTGTTCAAGTTACAGAGGTATAAGTTTGTTGAGTATTCCTGGTAAATTATATGGGAGGGTATTGATTGAGAGGGTGAAGGCATGTACAGAGCATCAGATTGGGGAAGAGCAGTGTGGTTTCAAAAGTGGTAGAATTCTCGCCCCCTCCCCCACCCTATGATCCACTTCCGCTTCCATGGTTCCATCCGCTGCCAGATCCACTCCCAGATATCTAAAACACTTTACTTCCTACAGTTTTCCTCCATTCAAACTTACCACCCAATTGACTTGTCCCTCAACCCTACTGTACCTACTAACCTTGCTCTTATTCACATTTATTCTCAGCTTTCTTCTTTCACACACCTTACCAGACTCAGTCACCAGCTTCTGCAGCTTCTCACCCGAATCAGCTACCAGCGCTGTATCATCAGCGAACAACATCCGACTCACTTCCCAAACTCTTCATCCAGAACAGACTGCATAGTAGCCTCTCTCCAAAACTCTGTCATTCACCTCCCTAACAACCCATCTAAAAAAATTTCAACAACCATGGAGGCATGACACATCCATGACTTAAACCGACATTCACTGAGATCTAATCATTTTCCTCCCTTCCTACTCGTACCCATGCTTTACATCCTTGATCAAAACTTTTCACTGCTTCTAACAACTTGCCTCCCACAACATATATTCTTAATTCCTTCCACAGATCATCTCAATGAACTTATCCAGATCCATAAATGCTACATACAAATCCATTTGCTTTTCTAAGTATTTCTCACATACATTCTTCAAAGCAAACACCTTATCCACACATCCTCTACCACTTCTGAAACCACACTGCTCTTCCCCAATCTGATGCTCTGTACATGCCTTCACCCTCTCACAATCAATACCATCGCATAATTTCCCAGGAATACTCAACAAACTTTTACATCTGTAATTTAAGCACTTACCTTTACCCCCTTTGCATTTATACAATTGGACTATGCAAGCATTCCGCCAATCCTCAGGCACCTCAGCCAAAGTAAAGCATACATTAAGAAACCTTACCAACAAATCAACAACATAGTCACCAAGTTCTTTAATAAATTCCACTGCAATACCATTCCAAACCATCTACCTTGCCGGCTTTCATCCTCGCAAAGCTTACCCTACTCTTCTCTGTTTACCAGTCCTTCCCCCTAACCCACTCACTTTGCACGGCCCCTCGACTAAAACACACTATATCTCCCACTCTATCATCAAACCCATTCAACAAACCTTCAAAATACTCACTCCATCTCCTTCCTCACCTCACCACTACTTGTTATCACCTCCCCATTACCCCCATCAATGAATGGCTCCCCCATTTGTTCCCTTCTCGTACCACTTTAATTTTTTTCTCTCACTCCAACATCTTTTTATTCTGCCCTATATTGAATGATAACTCACCTCACTCGAACTAACATTTGCCCTCTTTTTCACCTCTTGCACCTTTTCTCTTGACCTCCTGCATCTTTCTTTTATAAATCTTCCAGTTATTACCATTATTTCCCTGGCAAAGATCGTCCAAATGCGTCTCTCTTCTATTTCACTAATATATCACT